>NW_020664481.1:13646444-13656839 GCF_002925995.2 Terrapene triunguis
TTACCTTGTTTACCTCATCTTATATAATCCCTAGACCACCAGGGGGCGCCTTTGTCTTACAAGGCCATGAGCCATTGCCAGGCAAGTGTCCCATCGTGACCCTTACCTTCTCATGGAACTTTCCATTAGGTTGGCGTAAGGATGATACATCCCCACAACTTGGCTATTAAAAACTTTACCTTTCTTCTGAAGATACATTTGAGATAGAGTTCAACTAAGTATTCCACATATACATCTCCCCTTCCCCACTCCAGTACAGAAAAATAAATATATTAACCTCAAGTCTTTGTGCAAATCATATCACTATATTTATGGCAAACTTTTCCAAGGTTTTGGGTATCCTGATTTTCTAAATTTATTCACAACATTTTCAACACCCAAAATTACAAACCCCAAAGCTTGCTTTTGAAAAGGTGGTTATTTACAATGAACTTCTTTATGTTTTATACCACTTTAGGCCCTGCATATCTCCCAGTCTCTTTGCTGTAGTCAAAAGTTAAAAATCCACTTGAGAAAGAAATACATACCTGTCTCAAAACTTTCGTTTTTCAAGAGTGGATAATATTGTTATTTAATTCCCCACTTCTGATTTTCCAAATGCTATTTATTAGCAGCTGGTTGGAGAATTAAACCATCTGCTCTTTGAAAAATGAGTATCATTGAAAATAAATAGTTTAGCCTTGGCAGTAAATTCATCCTGACTGCAACTTGTCTTAGTACTGCTGCTACTATTAATAAGATTACAGCAAGAATATTACATTTGTCAAGAACCATAATAATTGCTTTCAAAAATGAAGTATGGTTCTGATCAAAATGGGTAGTCAGTTGTTGAGCAATTTCTGTGCTCAGGTTTCCATATTTTAAAGGAGAGATTTGATTCTAATGGAACCTATGTGAGTGAAGTGACAGGCATAGATTCTTCATTAGTTTAATTACTGCTATGAGAAGGTAAATACTAAGAGACAGATCGCCCAACATTGGCCTGTGTTTTTCAGCCTGTCATTTGTGACACTAAATTTTTTTTGCAGTTCAGGTCATTTAGAAACTAAAGTATCTGATTTTCTCTAAACAATTGTTTAGAGTCCTGCACTTTTGAAATCAGTGGAGACTTTGTCCTTGACATTACAGGATCAAGTCTTAGACATTTAAATGATAAACATTTGACTGGAAAATAAGGAACATTTTATAATTTTTCATGTACAAATTTTCATTGAAAAATTTCCTTCCAGTTGAATAGAGTGGCAGTGTGGTCCAGTGGGTAGGCCTCTGGTCTGAGACAGGATATCTGAGTTCTACTCCCGGAGGTGCCATTGGGTCATCAATTAACCTGAAGCAAGTCACTTCTCTTATTAGCTTCTAGATCTGAAAAATGGCAGTACTTGTACCTCTGTACAGGACATTGGATCTGCAGGTGAAAAATGCCACATCACTATTAATTTTATTAACCACACCTGGAAATAATTCTGGGCACGCAAATGTACCTGCACTTGGTTTGTGTTCACAAAATTGTGAGCACCAGAATGGTTTTACGGCTGGGCTGAAAATCTGGCCCTAAAAATCTGTGTAGTTTATAATATTACTGATTATCTAGAATGCTTTTTGATCTGTTTAACAAATATTCCTATATTAGACCCTATATTATTATTGTTTTCACTCTTTCTTTTCACTTGAACAACATTTCATCCAAGTAACCCTAAAGACCTTAGAAACATAGAGTACTCTTCACAATAGCCCTTTGAGGTACAGATTAAGGCCAACATTTTCAAATGTAGGTGCCTAAAGTTATCTACCTAATTACATCATTAGGTATCTAAAAATTCGGTGGGATTTGCAGGAGCTCAGCACTTCTGAACATTGGGTCAATTATTTCACTTCCCAATTTCATTGCACAGCTTTAGGAACCTAAACTCGAAAATGTTGACCCAGTGTTGGTCATGCAACGAGTCAGTAACAAAATGAGAGTCCAGTTTCCCTGTGTCGTTCTCTAATCCTTGGATGCCTTAATGTTTTGTGATTTTATCTTTGCATATTCTCACACTAGTGTCTATGAGTTCTATTTTTATATTTTCATTTTTAAATTTGGTGTGAATGTGATATTCACAAAGATAATGGATAGATACCGCTGTTTATAAAGCTACGTCTAGTGCAGCTACATGGGGACTCATTCTGATCTCACTTACACCAATATAAATAATGAAAAACTCCACTGAAGTCAATGAACTTACACCAGTGTAAAACTAATCAGAGAGCAGAATAAGGCTCACATACTGTAGCCATACCCTGGTTCTGTTAATGTGCCTTAATTCAGGATGCACACCACCACCTGCTATTGCATTCCTCTGCCTCTGTAATGCACAAAGCTGCCAGTGGTACTGGTTTATGGAAGGAGTGTTAGAGAGGAAGAAGAGACTGGAAGTAAGTGCCTCATACACCAATCACTATTTTCGACTAGACAATGAATAAACATATCACGTCTCTTTCAGGCAGCAAACAAAGATGAATCACTTTAAAATAAGGCAAAGTGAAAATCAATCTGCTGAATTAAAAAATATGTTAATATTTTAATTGACATATTGCATGTCAGCAGGAGTAAAAGGAAATAATCTATCTTTCAGGATGCCTGATCATTTGTATGTTGCCAGAAAACTGTTCCTGTTTTTTAAAGAGAGGAATGTGTTTCACTTTCCCTCTCTATATATGGAACATGCCAGTCCCATAATGCTAAAACTGTACTGGAGAGAACGGAATTTATATTCATGAGATACAGATGGCTTCACAATCACAAGTGATGTCGGCCTAAGTGAGTAATTAGGCCTCCCCTACAGAGCAGAGAGCAATCCCAAATCTTCAGTGTAGTTAGTAAGTAACTTATACAAGGATACCTACATTCTATTCCTGGATCTGCTGTTGGCCTGCTGTGTCACCTTGAGCAAGTCACTTCACTTCTCTGTGCTTCTGTTTCTCCTCCCACCCTTTATTTTGTCTATTTAAACTGAAGATCCTTAGGGGCAAGGACTGGCTTTCACTATGGGTGAAATCTTGGCCCCACTGAAGTCAATGGCAAAACTCCTATTGATTTCAATAGGACCAGGATTTCATCCTATATGTTTGTACAGTGTCTGTCACAATGGGGCCTTGATCTCATTCCAGGAGACCCAAAGTTTCAACTGCAATATCAACAACAAACAACAATACAACTTTTCATCTAAAAAAAATTGTAAGCCAACATGATGATTCTCATATCAGAATCAGGATATTCCTATAACCCTCTTGCCTGCTGGCATTAAGGGGTTCTTGGGTCACAGCTAATATATTGCAATTTGCATTTCAGACTGCTGGACTTCAGAATGCCCATGTTATGGTCATTCATAAGTCCTGTATTTTGTCATATTTCACCGAGTGTTCTGCAAAGTGACCTCGATGTTTAATTAGTTGTTTTTACTTACCAGGATTTAAGCTTACAAAGAAAAAAATTAAGGCCCTATGAACATTAATATTAAATCTGTTGCTCCTAGTTGGTGCCAAGCCTGTGCCAGGCTGAGTGGGTCCTTGGAAGGTGACCCTTCATTGACTTCAGTGACTGATGAGCAAGGTTAATTCTGCTGGAGAAATTTGCAAATGTGAATCAGGGATCTGTTGGGTGCCTGGCAGAAGGGTATGTGTCCAACAGCTGGTGAAACATACACCAAGAACTCAGAAATGTTTCAAGTGAAGAACTTTCAGTTATCATAGACAAACAAAGCTCAGAAGCCAACAGATCATAGGGCCAGCCTTAGAGTGAGCAGATAAGGCCCAAACTTACTAGTCGCTGAGCTGGTTGGAAGTTTTCAAGTTTAGAAAAATTAACGTTTCAAATTTTTTCAAGATTTGAAAAATAAATGGAAACATTTTTCAACTAGATTTTTAAGAATTTCCCTTCTCTCCATCTTTTGACCAACTCTTGAGTAGACTGAAATTTGGAAAAATTAGGGGGGGGGGGAATCAATTTTTTTAGCGCAAGAGATGAGATGGGTGAGGTAATCCCTTTTATTAGACCAACTTCTGTTGGTGGAAAGTACACACTTGTGAGGTACCCAGGACGCAAAGAAGACCTGAAGAAGAGCTCTGTGTAGCTTGGAAGCCTATACTTTTCATTAACAGAACTTGGTCCAACAAAAGATATGATCTCACCTACCTTGTCTCTCTCATATCCTGGGACCAACATGGCTACAACAACACTGCAAACTAGTTTGGGGCTTTTTGATTGGGTGTTTTGGCATTTTCCTGTTCCTGTGTTGGCTCAGCAGCTTGGAGGAGGAGCTCAGCACTTTGCAGGATTAGGATCTTAGTGGCCACAGAGTGATGAAACCTTATGCTCAGATGCAGAATTACATTTAATGTGTTACACCTCCACATGCTGATGTTTTCAAATATTTTCTGCTAATGAGAGGAAAAATCAATCTTTCTCCTCACTGGCAGAAATCAGATAACAGCCAAAAGTGTGAAGCAGATTGTACTTTCCTCATTTTTTCAATTTTATGATGTAGCCTCTTCCAACCATTCTCCCCGCACCTTGATGTTGCTGAGATTGAGATGTAGGGTGCATTTTTTTTTCTGCTTATGCCACTCATGGGAAGCAGCAAAGAAAAAGTAGACAGCCATACTTTAGATTTTTTGTGGGTATTTTGAAGTACAGCAGCATAGAGAAAAGAAATGTGAGGTTTGTACAGCGTACAGAGGTAGTCACTGAATGATCAATCTCCTCCTGCATTCACCTCTCTTGTACAAAATGTCACAAAGCTATTTTCATCACTGCTTTATTTTGTGATGTATTCTAGATTGGATACATAGGCCTTCCATTAGGAAGTTAAACGTCTGCCCCTGAAGAGAACTATCTGCCCTTATCACTGGGGTTGTAGGGAAAACTAGCCATGGGGCAGTGTGTCTGGTCTCACCTGAGACCCTTTACCTTAGGGCCTGATGCAAAGCCAACTTACTTCAATAGGCTTTGGATCAGGACCTTAATGCTTAAACTGTATAGCCTTTGATTAATTTAGAGTGTAAAATTACACAAGTCACTTATAACAGGTTCTTTACTCAGGCAGCTATGTAAATTTATTATAGGAGATGAGATCGGTGAATCACACAGAGACATGAGGACTTTATTTAGTACTTAAATACACACAAGTGTAATAGCAATCATAGAAAAGCAAGATAAGTGTAGCAAAACAATCCCCTGCATTGTGCATACTCACAATTTTAGGGAGACCATCAGAAGTATCAGAAAAGAAGATGGAAGGAAAAGTAAGTGGAGACCATGATAAGTGGGATGTGATAATCCAGGCTTCTATCATATCGTCACCCTGATGACCCCACCAGTGGCTGGAAATATATCTTGTTTTATACCTCTTTTCTGTAAATCCACCTATGTCAGGTGATGGTATTTAAATTGCCCTTTGGTCCCCCGCCATGTGTGGCTTTCCAGGAAGCCATCATTGGGGTTCCAATTACTGACATAAGCTATTTGCATCAATACATCGCCCAGTATTTCCAACACAATAATGTGGTTAATCTCATGGTTACTTGTTTGTCACAAGATACTTATTGCTAAATCTCCTGACCTTGGTCAAGCACTCATGCTATCTGCCTACGACACTTAAGCTAACAGTACTTAAACTAACAAGCCTTACTAGGCCTCAATTTACTGCAAAGCCTATCTCAAATACTTATTCATATTTCATATTCCCCTACTTGCATTACACCTCTAATGGCTTCTATTTTTACTATTTAAAACATTTTAACATGCTTTGGAATAGGTTATGCAGTTTAATCCTGCATGAGAGAATTCCCTAATATCAGCTCAGGGATGACAAATCAACAACTGAGAGCATAAAAGGGGTGAAGTTTTGTCCTTTTGTCTCTAGGAGTTTGACCTGACAGACTGGGGTCTCCCGTAGTTGTGGAAAAGATATCCAGACAGAGAGAGAGAGAGAGAGCAGGCACAAGAGTCACTGCCATAGCCGCTGATGTGTAATTAAATATTAGAACATAAAAGTTGATTCTTGTCCCCGGAGGTGGAAGGTCTGATCAGCAGTGTAACAAGGGGATCAAGTTCATAGGGTTAGGAAGCATGATATGACTCTGCTATTCCTCCATTGCCTAAGATGTAGATCTATACCCTAGGGGATCTCCCCCAGAAGAGGACCTGTTCACTCAGGGTAGGTGCTGGTTCTTTAATAGTTATGTCCCCATTGCTGCATGAGATGGGTAAGCAATGTCTTAGCCATTTTTATCCTTGTTTAGACAGCTATGAATTAGTTGCTCGAGATACTATTGACATCTAATATGTATGCTAATTGATGTCAAGCTTTCCATAGCCATCTGCCTACAATAGTCAGTGAGTTGTCTAAACAAGCCTTCAGATTAAGGCTTTTCTTGCCATTTGGGGGCTAATAGGGTTAGATTTTCCATTGAAAAATACACTGAGCAAAACAAACTGTTCCACTCTAAATCATTTACAGAAAATACACATGACATCAGCTCCCAGCAATGCACCCCCATCTCTCTAGGTAAAAGTCTAGAAGAACTGAGCATGGCTTTAGGATTTATAGTAATCCAAATATTTTAGAGATATTTCTAACTTAGAGCAGATGAACATTTATATATGCACACTGTATCTGATTCTTTAAAAAAAAACTTCCATTTCTGATTATATTAAATCAATAAATGAAGCTATGAAAATGAATAATGTACCTTCTGTGAGACAAATTTTAATGAACCAGGGTATCTGAAATGTACAGGAGTCTTTGAGAATCAGACTGCACATAAAAATTGTAGTCACTTTAGGATATCAAATAGCCACATGGAAATCCCCTGAAAGGGGATTCAAGGTGGAAACTTGCCAGTTCATTTCCAGGTAAGATGTATAATGATCCTTTAATTTTTTTCCCTCTAAAGGAATCAGCTATTTAATTGAGCTT
This sequence comes from Terrapene triunguis, assembly GCF_002925995.2. Lineage (NCBI taxonomy): Eukaryota > Metazoa > Chordata > Testudines > Emydidae > Terrapene > Terrapene triunguis. The sequence continues at coordinate 13,653,404 of NW_020664481.1, forward strand.
CGTTAGCACATCAATTATTTAGGTTTTGTGACTGTTTCTATTAACTTTGTGGACAAGCTTATATACCGTAGGGCCCAAAAGTCAATTAAAATGTTATCTCAGGACAATAAATGGCGCAACACTCCATTGTTCATTAACACCTAAATATCACTGCTTCGTTTATGTTGGCCAATATGTTTTTGCCTGAATAAAGAGAGGTCAAAGTTCCTTTAAGGCCCAATTACCCTCTTAAGGAGTGTAGTTTTTCAAGCCTTACAACCATGTAATTACAGGCTCAATTAATTTCTGAAGCCAAGTTTGCCTAGGATGCTATACTACAATGGTGGGCAACCTGCGGCCCGTCAGAGTAATCCGCTGGTGGGATGTGAGACAGTTTGTTTACATTGACTGTCTGCAGGCACAGCCGCCTGCAGCTCCCAGTGGCTGCGGTTCACCATTCCTGGCCAATGGGAGCTGCGGGAAGCGGCGCAGGCCTCAGAGATGTGTTGGTCACCACTTCCCACAGCTCCCATTGGCCGGGAACGGTGAACCACGACCACTGGGAGCTGCGGGCGGCCGTGCCTGCGGACCGTCAATGTAAACAAACTGTCTCGTGGCCCACCAGTGGATTACCCTGAGGGGCTGCAGGTTGCTCGCCACTCTATCCTACTTCCCAAGCACTATATTGGTGTTGAAAAAATAAATTACTTGATCTGTGTGATGGGGTCCTGTCATCATTTCAAAAGGTAGATTTGATACAGGCAATATTTGACTGGGAGCCATGGCTACTAGTTAGGACAAAATCCTGTTCTTTAAATGGACTAAGTCCCCTCATATTCAACTTTACAGACTGTTAATCTCCAAATCACACACAGAGAGATGTATCATTTCTGAGAGTCAGGCACTGAGCAGAGTTTGAGCATATGTGCTGAATACAGTTTGCCCTGGTCTACACTTGCCATTAAATCATGTTGAGCTACACCCATAGTCAGCAGTCAGTAATTCTCCTAGAGTAGACGAGGCTCAAATGAACTTGTTCATTCACTCCTATATTAAATAGCAGGGTTGGGCTATTAGGGAGTAAGAGCTGCTCATGTCAGCGAATGCTTGGAATGTGCTCTGAGTGCCAGTTAGACAAAGGGCTGCAGACTCAACTTTCTTGCACCCTTTGGAATCTGCTCACCACTAACCCAGAGCAGGCAAGCATGCCACATTGCATTGAAGTAAGTTAGATGGAGGAAGGAGGAACCACATTGCCCCTGCTTTTTCCATTTCACATACAGTACATACGGTTGTCAGAATAAATCCATCCAATTTGGAACCTTGCAATAGAGGCATCTGTTATTTTGCAGGAATTGAGCAAACACAACTACAGTAGAGGGCAAGACTTTCAGACTTGAAAATCAATATGCCCTTTTTTTTTTTAGCTCTCCTCGTAGTGGTACAGAAAGTGAAACAGCAAGGGCCAGCTCCTTTATTACAACTCCTAGCTGAAAAGTACAATCAGAAGAAAATAATAAAAAGACATCTCAGCTAGGGATCTACCTTACCTACAATTTGCTCGGAATCGGACTTCTAGAAATTATACATCTATGGACACAGCTGCAAAATCTTGTTAAAATTCAGCTAGCAAGCAAGCTCTCCCTTTAAAAAAAACAAGAGAAGAAAATTCAGGGACTCTGGACACTAAAGAGAATATAACTCAAGTTGCTTACTGTTAAACTAGCTTTCTCATTCACTTTATTGCTACGGCCACATTTTCAGCTAGCATCAAGTGTGTGTCTGTTTCTTCCTGCTCACTATAAGATGCAAAAATAAATTAAAATACAAAACCAGGGCTGGAATTTTGTCTCTAGAAATCGACAGAATGCAGCCAAACAAAAGAATATCATGCTGATTAATACAAATTTAGACTGTAATCTCCTCTTTACTCTGTGCAACACCAATCATGCTTTCAGTGTTCAGAAAATAATAAATATTACCCTGATTTATTTGAAATGCAAATCAATCCTCTGACATCCCAACCTGCACCATTCTCCCTGAAGTCTAATTAACAAATGGACATAATTTAAAGTAATCTTCTCTCCCTTCAAACCACATAATTCCACCTCATCCTGATTTCTAATGTATATACATTACAGTTTGTTGCTGTGCAGATGAAGAACTGGGGTAGCAACGGAGATGATTTTATAGATAATGTCCTTTGCCATTCTAGTTTTTCATCTGCACAGCAACAAACAGTAACATTACAAAATGAGGATAATGACTTCGAAGGGAGGGATGGGGAAAAATAAGCAACAAGAGCAGATAAACTTTCACAGAAAAAGATCATGTTTTCATATACATGATCTTAATGCTAGATGCTAATAACAGGAGAAGAGACATAGTGACAGGCAGTGTTGCATAAGCACCTAAATCTAAACAACTTTCTCTGAAGCATCATTGGCACTTTATTAGTGCTTGTCAAAATTTTTCCATCAAAACTTTTTTGCTGATGAAAAAATGCCTTTTTAAGAAATGACATTTTTAGTGAAGAATTTTCATTTTCATTTAAAAACCACCCATTTTTGATGAAAATCAATATTCAGTCAAAAATCAGGATTTTGTTATTCTGTTTGCTTGGTCATTTTTCAATGAATATTTTTGAAATGAAAATTTCATTTCATTTTGTTGGGGAGAAAAAACACTTTCACTTTTTTCTTGTCCCCACTTTTTTTGAGAGAGAGAGAGAAATGCTTGTGAATGACACTTATTGAAAAAACAGTACATTCAATGGAAAATTTCATATAGTGGCTGAATAACGGACAGCCCAGCACCAGTGCAGAGCCCAGCATAAGGACTGAGCAGGGGCAGCTTTCTCCCCCAAGATCCTGGGATGGTCGGGGCTGCTTTGAAATCCAAAGTTACATCTGCCCAGCTACCCAAGACAGCTGTGGTACCCCTGGAATAGTTATGGCATAGATTGTCCCAGCCACACTTTTACCTCCCCAGATGCCTGGAACGCACCCTGCACTAGCGCTGAACCTAGCAGGGAAGTTCTCTGGCACCAGGGATGTTCTCCAGAGAAACCCTAAAGATTATAATTATGCTTTGATTGTTCTGCTTTAGAAACAATCTCTAGAGAAATTTAAGTCACATTAGACCTCATTAGTTTTACCTGTTCCCTCAGTTTGTGTTGCACTGAAGACTCCAAATCCCATGAAGTATGGCTAAACACCCAAAAGTTCAGGTCAGATACCTATCTAAACCTAACTGGAACTATCTGGGTCAGTGGTGGGCAACCTGAGGCCTGTCAGGGTAATCAGCTGGCAGGCCGCAAGACAGTTTGTTTACATTGACCGTCCGCAGGCATGGGTGCCAGCAGCTCCCAGTGGCCACAGTTCGCCGTTCCTGGCCAATGGGAGCTGCGGGAAGCAGCGCAGAGCCTCATGGACGTGCTGGCCACTGCTTCCTGCAG
>NW_020664481.1:13661839-13726080 GCF_002925995.2 Terrapene triunguis
GATTTAAAAATAAATATGTTCATGACTGTATTTGCAGATTATGTAATAGCATGCACAATTAATAGGGAACACTTCATGTGCGACTGCTCAATTTGTGTGCATAATTTAGGCAAGAAAATGCATTCACATTTTTCACACCTAACTTTTTGAAATTCTAGCCTGCATGCTACTTAGGAGGCTACATTTTTCACAGATTACCTCCCTTCTTTCACAAGGCTTGGGAGACACTTTGTTGCTAATTAAAATAATTTATTTGTGGATATCATTAGTAGAGTGAAATCCCCCAAGTAAGTTTCTGGCCTACAGAAATGCATCTGAAAATTGAGCTCCGGAGTATTACTTACAATATTTCCCCCAAGTCAGATCATATTAATTCTTTCTACAGCTTTTGGATATGGTCGTTAGTATTTTTAAATGTCTAACTAGGTGAAAAATTACTCGGCTAGAAAGGTCTTTCATTTTTGCATCAAAATTAACTACTTGTGTAAATAGAAATGCAAAACACTACTAAACTGTGTTGAACATACAGAACAGAAGTGGACACAGCATATATTTACATGTATATAACAACAATGGATAAGCCAAAAGAGCAAAAATAAATCTTCAAACAGACCAGTCAAAGTTTCCTGTGAAAAACATTGCTTGAGAAGCCAAGAATAAGAATCATAAGAGGAATAATGAACCACGCCTTCCTATTGGTCTGCAGAACTCCCATGCAAGTCAATGAAAATCAGTAGAATGCTATGGGTTGGAGCTGTCTTCCCTCTGGAGTACAGTGAAAACACCCATATATTTGGAAGAAAGCATCATGGTAGACTGCATAAGATAGGTGGCTGGGAGTCACAAAATTTGAGACCTCTAAGCATGTTTCTATCATTGACATATAGGGCCAGCTTTTCAAAAGAGCTCAGCTCCCATTTAAGCATCTAAATAAGGGCCAGATTTTCAAAAAAAAGCCCAGTACCCAACACACTCAGCATTTTTGAAAATCTGGCTCCTATTGAAAGTAATAAGTTATGAATAATGAACATTAGAAGCAATAATCCCTGTGGATTGTTTGTGAGCTGACAATCCATAGGCTGAAATATGTTTTTAATATACGGTAATATTAAATCAATTATTTTCATATACAAACAAACAAACCTGTAAAAATCAAAGTCTGCTCATGGAACTTTTGCAAAGCAAAAACAGGGACTATGTTCTGGAATACATTTCTCAGAGAATCTGCTCTGCTCAATTTACCCAACTCTATTTTCTATCTTCCCTACCACATTCTGTGTCTGTTTGGGTGGTCTCGTGGAATACCAAAAGGGGCTCCACAGAGTGGATTGTGAGAACCACTAATCTAACCTATCATAATAAAATCTGAATGTGCAAAACCACGGAGACCTGATTTTTCAATGGCTGCACCAACCGCATTGTAAAACTGGGTCTATGCTTTGCTTTCCTAGACCTCTAATTCCCAATTAGTAAGCCCAACAGGTTAGTACTGGTGAAGGCTATAGTACAGATAAGGCTCAGGCATTTTTACCATCATGTCCCACCTCTCCCTGCTCAAAGCAAGGTTAGATCCTATGAGGGCTTTAAAAAAAAAGCTTAATGCCTTTTGAGTCATGTCTACATTACAGCTTCCACTGATCTGACCATTGGTGGAACTGCAACCATTGAGAATTATACCTCTGATAAATCTCAGCATAGAAAAGGCCTAATAGGGTAGCTGGCTTCTTCTTTTAGCAGGTTCTGGAACCTTGCAGGGAGATGTTAACTGAGCCCTGATAACTCCCTGGCTTGTTCAACCATTCTGGATATAACAGAGATTGGAATGGTCTTTGGCCAGAGGATTTTAACATGTGGTGCTGAACAATCCTAAAAGTGACATGTAGGAACAGCAAATGTGGAGAGAAGTTTTAGGCAGGAGTTTGTTGTTTATTTCATGTTAATATAGACAATCCCCAGGAAGATGTTGAATTTTGAGCATACACAGGGTGTTAAGTGTGCAAGAGTTGGCTGGGAACACCACCTGCTCACAGGCAGATATTATTTTGAATAGCTCTAGTGAACAACAGAATAATATTAGATGTATATATTATCCCCTTGATACTGTTGTGGTTCCATTAGCTCAAAATAATATTTTAGTAGCCATCTAACCATGTGTCTTTTCTAAAAATAAATAAAGAAATAATTCACACGTGGAGTTTGTTTCTAAGTTTATCATCTCTTCCCTTTTCACCATTTTTTTCTTGCCATATCCTCTCTTACTATCAAATACTCACTGAGACTCAGATCCTCAAAAGTATTGAGGCTCCTACCATCCATTGAAATCAATGGAAGTTAGGAATTTACATACCTTTGAGGATCTGGGCCTGAGTCCCTGTATTTCTGATCATGACTCTGGGGCATTTTGAATGAATCAACTTGCAATCTTGTCACTTTGACAAAATGAGTTAGAAGTAATACCAGGTATTACACCTACTTTGAGTTCTTTCCCTACCACTGTTTGTGTTTTTACAGTCACAGTTTCCTATAGCTTTAAATGTTTCTCCTTCTCTTAATGCTGTATAAACCACACAGACAGGGGAAACGGACTAACTGATCTGACCGCAGAGTGAAAATAGCTGTTCACCAAGTACAGTCAAATGGACCAATGGAAATAAAAAGAAATATTTTTTCACCAATCGTTTTCTGTTACAGTCATTTTAGATGTTATTTGTAATAAGAGAAGGTAAAAATGTTCAGACGGAAGTATGATCTTAAAGTTGACACTGTCTCTATAATTCCATTCAATTTGTTTCAGGCTCGATCTATATTTTGAACTTGTGCTTCTTAAAACTGATATGTAGCTTCAACATTTCATTGCATGTGGATTTTCCCAACAACATACAAACTTCCAGGTACAAACTCAACTAATAACGAAGAAAAACATAGTCAAAGTCAAAAGGAAACATAAAGGTCTGGAATATCATAAGTGCCATAAGGGGCGAAACCTCACTCAGGTCTATTTTAATTGATCATAAAGGAAAGTTAAATGGTGTGATGGTGCGTAGCAGATTTGTTCCCAATTAACACAAGCTGGTCAGAAAACAGACCTCACTCGACTATTAGCTCTTGATAGCCACATAAAATGCTAAACTAGAATTGAGAAAACCCTAAAAGAATAAAAAAGTGTCATTTAGTCACTGCAGACTTTTTTATTGTTTCATAAAAGAAATAAGAGCATACGTTATCTTGATTGCGAGCATATGGTTTAAATTACAATTTTTTTCATGTTATATGCCTTCATTCCTCAAATATGAGATGCGATTATATTCAATTCAGTAACCTAGGAGACAATTGCTGGCTCTTCGTTTTATTCTTCAATCTAGGATGTGAATTGCCAAAAAAAAAAATGAAAAATGAGGTGAAATTACATTTGAGAGCTCAAATTAGTAATTTAATGGTAAAAAATCCTTACAAAAACATTGTAAATAGTCAATTTTGTAATATTTGTGGTTCTTATGAATGGTGTCTACTAACCTTAAATCCATGCTAAGAGTTTTGTCCTGGAATTTCCCTTATTTTTGAAAAAAACATTTTGATTTCTTATTTGCACTTGTGTGTCATGACTCATCTATTGTATATGAGAGAGATAATGATTTCTCAAGGTTGTGGAATTTTTATTATGCAGAACTCAAGTGTAAAAGACTGATATAAAATCAGCAGAACATATTGAGTGCCACTATAACCCCCATGAGTGTAGACCCAACGTTATGGTAACAGGAGAGCTAATAAGAAACTGATGAATATGTGTAGTCCTGGTTTCATGGTACAGGATTAGCTGATATTAGATTGTAAACTCTTTGGGGTGAGACCTGTCTGTTATTCTATCATTATACCTTGTCAGCATAATGGGGCCCCATTGCTGATTGGCCCTGAGGCACTGCCAAAATGCATATAATAAATAATGAAACCAATTGCTCATGTGTATTCGTATTATGATAAGGGGGACCTCTGTATATAATCCTTGCATTACATTACATTATATAAAGTGTGTCTGTGAATGCATAAGCTTTTTGGGGAAGAATGCATGTCTTCACTTGTTTATGGGAAGTACCTAGTGCTTAATTTGTAATGAAAGAGGTCCCGGGGCTCAAGAAATTAGGTGCCAGGGCTCAAGCAATTTTTTTACTTTCAGAACTGATATCACAAGCCCAAGGTGCTATGAACTGTCAGTCCTTGAGCTCTGGAACAAATTAAGCACTGGAAATACCTAGACCACTTCTGAATGCTTGAAAATAATAATTGTGCATACACCAAAAATAAAGAGCATAAATGTAAATTCCCTCAAGACACATGGCTGTTCCTTTTTATGAACAACCAAGTGTATGTTGGCTGAAATTGATAAAGCTGTCTAAGGGGTTTAGATGCCCACATCCTAGAAAAATTAATGGGAAGTCAAAGATCCAATTAGATGGCTTTGCAAATTAAAGCCTTATGTATCATGAGAGGAGTTACACTCGTATGTGTTGACTGCACTCTCTTCCTCTGGTACACACCTGTTGTCAGTGATTTTAATCATTCATAGTAAGGATGTTAATATTTTTATGCATCCAAACTGAATGATGAAATGATATTCAATATGTAAAGCAAATTCATTAGCATCATGAGAGAGTAATTATCAGTTCATCCACAGGTAGTTATGCAGCTAATGACCTGAAGATGGAAGAATAATTAAAGCCTTCATTCATGGGCTTCACTCCCTTTAATATCCTTTCCTGGCTCTTCATTTATGTTCTATTCATTAAAACTGTACAGACCATTAACTCATTAATAACTGCAGAATGCTAATGCACTGAGGTAGAGTGGATTTAATATATTCCCTTGGTTGTGAAATATGTTCCAGAACTAGGATGACAACATGTTTTACAATCACTACTAGAGTGGTCTTGTCAGTGAAAGTAGTTCAACAAAAGCAAAGCAATTCCAAAAATTACCAAAAGTTAGTAGGAATGAATGTCATTTCTTAAACACTGAAACCCAGCAATAAGAAAAGTAATAAAGAAAGGACTACAGCTCCAAAGGATACATTTCAAATAAGCCTTTTTATCATCTATTTGGTTGAGATTAACTTAATAGGTTATTTTCTGAAAGTACCAACCTTACCATTTCCTTTATTGTATTTTCACTAATGCAACATAAAGAAAGCCAACTTCTGTGTCTCACTGCTAGCTCTGCTAAGAAAATGGTAAAACAGAATTTTGACAAAAAATAGGAAAATATGTAGAAAATAGGAAAAACTTTTGAGAATCGTACTGCATTTTATGATCAGCTTCACCATATACAATATGCCAATAGTTGTGTGTGCTGAGTCTGATAGTTCTACATTCACTCAGTGGTCTACTTCTCTGGCTCAGAGATCTGCTTCTTTCACTAGGTAGGAAAAAACATCCCATGATACCTGATTCTGCAAGCCCAACATTGTGCTCCTATTGTGCCCCATGAAAATTCTGCGAGATCAGGACATATAGAAGAGGTCCCCTTATTTCATTTTTTTATTTCAAAGACACTCAGTTTTGCATCACCTTTTTGTCTTGCTGTTAATGTCAGCGGGGAGATTAGAATACTCCCCGGGATGGAAGATGCAGAACTGTAAACAAATACAAATGGAATGTATAATGAGATCATGTAGTTGCACATGGAACAGCAGGTTGACATTGGTTACCTGGCTGCTACCCCATGAAGTGTTGCACTGAATGGAAGTCTCTTGCTTGGTCACACTCTGTCTTCCTGGGTGCCCCAGTTTCATCCATTGTTTCTGGGTGGTCAGTATACACACAGAGATATGATAAAGTGGCACTTCTCTTTCCCTGCTGATGAAGCATCACTAGCTCTCCCTTCGTTTTGGGTCTAGAAATAAGACACTTTTGAAATCTGTGAACACAGCCAAGGCAAATGACAGCACAGTTAAACACAAGAACCTCAATGAGATATAAACAAGATGCTTTGCGGTATGAGAGGAAGGATGGTCTTGCAGTTAAGTTACTAGACTGGATTCAAAAAAATTGGCTTCAGTTCCTGACTTTACTATGGACTCCCTATGTGGCCTTGGACAAATCACTGAGGGCCAGATTTTCAAGAGTGCTCAGCACCCTGTAACTCCCATTATGACACTCCCAGACAGACTTTCAAATAAGCTCAACTCTAAGGGACAGTCTCTCACTAGGACTCTGGAAAGTGCGTAACACAATGGGGCTTGCTCAGATCTAGAGCTTTGGGCTCTACTGTAACACAAACAATAGATGAAAAAGTTGACAGCGGTTATTATAGACAGTGTCTTCCCCACAGAGGTGGAACCAAAAGTAACAGGCAAAGAGTGCACATTTCCTTAATGCCATTATAATGATATTGTAGCTTCAGCACTTGTTTTTATGTGTTATGCCAGTTCTGAGGTGGGCTATATGTTGCTGTTAGAAGTAATCATTTTCTGGCAGCATTCCTGTCATACCAGTCTTTCTTAGGCAGCACAGACGGCTTTAAAATATGACTGCAGGTTTACAATTATCATGGCAAAAAAGTTAATTAACAGGGCACTTAATCACATTTTTGAGCACTAATACATCAAGTTTAGATGTCATCTTCATTAATATGCTCCAGTATAAACATTTCTCAAGACTCTGTAAAAGTGCTGTTAATAGACTTGTGAAGAAGAGATGTTTTTTCTCGCTGAACAGCCCGTGTGTGATTAAGTGTTCGGTCTCTGGTAACAAATGAATGCAACAACCTTTAAATCCTTTCCATATAGACAAATTAATGTATTTTTCATAATAATATTGCTAGAACTCTAGATGGGCCAGTGGATCTTAGTGACTTTCTCTGTGTCAGTCAGATTTATAACGCTACATTGCACAGGGAGAGATGATGACAAGTTGATAAACAAGCTAAAATAATACAATTTACTCCACATCTTTTGTATGATCTCAGCATACAGATCATTCCAAAAAACTTACCTTGGGAAAATCCATTATATGGTTCCTAAGTACTGGTATTGGGTACATCGAGTCCTGGTGCCTCATCATGCTTCATTCTCATTAGCAATATGCACGGCAGAATTTCATCGTTCTTTACTGAATGATAAAAGTCCTACTTCTTATTCCAGCAGTGCCGACATTTAAATTTGATGTCAGTGTTATAGTCTCATCCTAATTTCAAAATCTCTTGTGCTTATAATATTTGTGCCTTAATTGCACATTTAATCATAAGCATTACAGAATCTCTCTGGCAAATCAGAAAGAAAAATTGCAGTGGATTCAGATATTGGAAATCAAATAGGAAATACAAAGAAAGTAGTCATGATCTATCATACTGAAAATTCATAAACATGTAAAGTTGCAACCAATCAACATAATTTAGTGAATCAATATCCCCTAACAGTACTCTTATGTCACTGAATATTTTGGATTTACTTTATTATCCATAATATCTAAAAGATAAGTTATCTAGAATCCTAAAGCCACCTTTGCACTAGGGCTTTTCAATGTACCTGCAATTAAATTAAATTCAAATAAAAGCATGTGGCCATTTGGTTCTGAAGTTCTCTGCCAAAGAGCAGATATAGCAACATTTTAAAAATCAACCCTGAACAAGAGACAGATTTTAACATGATGCTTAAAACCCTCAGTTTTACATTTAGGAAAGCAATTCTATCTTCCAGTGTTCAGAGCCTAACACTCCTAAATCAGCATTGAGCTTACAGTATGTCTACTGGATTAAATACAGGAATGTTATAGCAACTGTAAGATTAAATTGGAAATTAAGCAAATCCTGGAAATGCAATGTTAATATTGAAATGTCATGCTTAACTCATTCCCGGGAGGCAAGGCAGCACTTTAAATATTAGTATATGCATCTCATGCATGGCAACAACCTTGTCATGAGACACCAAGCCAAAAGGAGCCATTGTGGTCTTGGGACCTGATCCAAAGTCCACTGAAGTCAATGGAAGTCTTTCATTTCATAATGAAATAGATGACAGAGTCAAAGACTAAGCTTTTGGGGGCAGGGATTCTCTTTTTATTAGATGTGTGCAAAAGACTTAGCACAATGGGGCCCTGTTAGCTAATTATGGCTTTTAAGTGCTACCACCAAAATAATCAATAATCATAATTTGAACTGATCAAAAATAAGTAATATTTTGGATAAAAATTGATCTTTTCTTGAAAATTTGATTGAAATTTCTAATTTTGATATTTATTTATTTTTTGACAAAGAAGAAGGTATAAAATTGTGATTTTGGGGTTGACCAAAGATGGGAGAAAAATGGCTTACACCATTTTAAATTCTTGACACAGGGCAAAAGATTAACGGTAAATGGTCATATAAAGCAAAACACTATAAATGGTGATCCAACTTCTTTTAGTTTAACCACCATCACCTCCAAACCGGTATACATGTAAAAAAAATCAGAAAACTAAAATTAACAGCAGTTCCTCAGTTAATTCAAAACATGGTTTTGACTCAGAAGTATGTAAATTATCATTTATGCTTGTGGACTGGCAACAGATACCTTTGATCTTCTGACATTTAGTATTTCAGCAAGATTACCAATATTTCCGTCCTAGACTGCTGTGTGACATCACACCAGTGAAAAGCTACTGTGGAGCTAAAAGTCCTGAGCAATGTGGCATAGCAATGCACTTTCTTTTAAATGAGATACTTTTAATGAGTATTCAGTCTCCAAATATAATAGCCAATTGAAAGAAACCTTTTCTTATTTCGTAAACATTGCATTGTTTCTCTCTTGTTGCAATTTGTCATGGCCCAATCAACGTGGCAAATGAACATACAGAACCATGACACAATGCAATGCGTTTGTAGGTTTGCTTAGGAGACACTCCCACAGCAACTAATCTCCGATCATCCTTCTGGTCCCTATTCCTTCTGCCAGACCAATCTCTTTCTTCTTCAGACTCCCACTTGGTTTTGTTGCTTGCCTAAACTACCTCTTAGGCCTGGTCCACACCTAAAAATTAGATTAGGTATATTGCACAGGGCTGTGAAAAAAATTGCACCCTGTGCAATGTAGTTAGGTCAACCTAGCCCCCATAGTAGAGACAGATGGAAGAATTCTTCTGGTCGACCTAGCTACTACCTCTCAGAGAGGTGGATTAATTACATCAATGGGAAAAACCCTGCCCTCAATGTAAGGAGCATCTACACTACAGCTGCAGTGCCAAAGCTGTGCTGTTGTAGCATAAATATACCTTTAGTTTTTCCGGGGTCATCTGAACATACAATGGTTTTCAGAGTATACAGGACTGAGAGTTATCTTGTTACCCCCTGCTTCTAGCATGAGGGAGCTTTGGTTGTGGTAAATGTGTGTTGGCTCCCTAACACCATCAGCCTTTCAGATACCCACTCTCCTCTGGGCTATACCAGCCTTGCCTTTGCCTGACAACTTAACAAGGGTTAAGAGTTAACTCCCTTGAAGAGTTCCCCTGTGATATCCAGCTCCTGACACTGGCTACTCACAAAAATCCCAGACCCTCTGCCCCAAAAAGAGCAATGTACCTCAGTTTAAAATCACTGCTTCAGTATAACACACAGCACTTGTAATGAAACAAGAGAAAAGAAAACAGAGTTTCCACTAGAAACAAGAGTGATAGAAACAAATGGTTGCAATACAAAACAAAATAAAAAAAATGCAAACTAGGGCCTACACTTATTAATAGTTACCTTTCCTAACTAATAAAGTAGGTTTCCCCCCAAAGTTCAGACTGTTGCAGAGCTCGCTGGCTTCACAGGAAACAGGATCCAATATTTCATGAAAAACACCCTGACCAACAAGATGTCTCATCAGTGAAAGGATCCAGACCCATTCCGTGTTATACTGAAAAGGGTCGTTTGTACTTTATTCAGAGATAGGGCAATTCCCCATCTATGGTAATGTTCCTTTTTTATCTCCAAGTAGTTTTGATTGTTTGCAGTTGTTTTTTGATGGTTTTCCATTGACTGTTCTGTGATGGGGCAATGGTAGACAACTGAACCTTGCATTACGCCACTGGCTGACCAGGAAGGGGTGGCAATTTCATCCTGCATGAATAGGCCATCACTGAATAGTATTGGTCCTTGGTGACTCCTTTTAATTTTAAGACCATAAGGGCATAAACTTCAATATAGTTACATTATTCCTTAAATATCACCCACACTTACATCATGATTATGAACATCAGTAAGTTGAAAGCTTTCAATAGAGACCTTACATGTAACCCTTTATGGACGAATACCCTGTAAGCAAAACATTTGATGTACTGAATTCGTGAAATCTGGGACAAGAGTTGCTTGCAAAAAACAGGGGACCCTGTGCCAAGGGCCTATGTGTTACACATACCAGTACCAGTCACTTAGTTCATTTATCATCAGTTTTCTTATTCACATCAGCCAGTCAAACTCTGTATAAGAGTGAAAGGCATTCATAGTTGCTCAGAGGAGAGACACATGGTGATTTCTTCCTTAAGAATTCCCACTGTTTCTGCCAGTGAACTGGGCCAGTTTGTCTGGAAAATATAAATCTGAGACGGCACAATGTCATTTTCCCAGTGTCACCATCCTGTTTTTGGTTTCTCTTCTACATTGATATCTTCCAGACCATTTTCTCCATACTATTCATTGACATGGTGAATGCAGATAATAGTTTTCATCTTGGCATTTGTCTGATTTAGTGTTGCATAAAGAGGGCTGATTCTAGATACATCCTTTATTTCCACTCTTTATTGATGACCCTTCATAAATCACTCTGGGCCCGGCTTTGCTCTGACACTCATGAGTTATGAAGTCATCAATAACTTGTGGAAATAAATCAGGTAGCCAGCGTTAGCCCATTGTACGTTCACTATTTATGCAACAGTGTTTGGAGATAAATACCCAGATAAACCGTGTCATGCACACAAAGACAACCAACTGAGTGTTGAGATACCGTGCTCTGGATGCGAATATGTTTTAGATAATATCTATTTTTCCCCGCAAAAGTGTCTTTTTTAAGGTCTGTGAAGGGGCTGACTCAATAGAACGATAGATTAATTCAATGTCAGTGGAGCTGTTAAAGCACTAGGGGTCTGATTTTCAGAGGTGATTAACACCTGCGGTTCTCATAGACATCAGTGGGAGTTGAGGATACTCTACTTCTCTGAAAATCAGACCCTAAGGCCCAGTCTTTTTTCCTCTGTGTTTGTACAGCACCAAGCACAACAGGGTCCTGGGCCATGAGTGGAGCTCCTAGGCACTACTACAATACAGAAAATAAAATAATAAATAAAGGACATTTACCAAAAATATTTCAACTAATTTGAACACCCGTTCATCTGCAGCTGCTGGGATATGCTTTTCAGACAGTTTAATGAAAATGATGTTTCTGGCCAGAGGTTATACTGGATCTTCCCCAACCCCCAATTTTAGCCTTGTTTCAGTGGAACCAATATTAGATCTGGTGGGAGATGTTTCTTACATTTCCTCACTGTAGACACAATGAAAGTGGAAAGGGAGGTTTGCTCCTCATTTGCTTTTGAAGCATGAGGGGGTTTTCCCCTTCCCCCCCCCTTGTACCTTTAAAATAGTTTATTAATAAAACCAAGGGAAATTCAATGAAAGGAACTGGGTTCAAATGATGGATGGGCAATGGGATGAGAGATACGGTATTGCTTTCAGGGGACTCTTGCTCAGGCATCCATAGGAAGTCTGCTGCTCCCTTTTATCTCTTGCTCCCTCTTCATCACCACCTAAGGCTGGGAGGTTCTCCCTCCTGGCTTGACACCAGCCAGTGGAGGGCAGTGTACAGTCAACTTCAGGCAAGATTATTAACCTTTTCCTGCCCTAGCCCAGGATAGGCTTTGCCTACCTCATCACAACAAACCAGCAGGTTTTATTTAGACTAGTTTTAATGGTTTGAAGCTTGCCTATATTTATTCTTCTCAGGCCTGATCCCCAGAGGTGCTCTGCATGCACAACTTGCAAATGCTCAGAACTTCTCACTCCAGAATGAAATGGGTCCCCATTCACTACTGAACTGACTTCAAAGTTCTGGTATTCATTTGTAAAGTTCTAAGTAGGACATGACCATGCTACCTCAGAGACCACCTCTCCTGAAACCCACCACAGCAGCTGCAATTGTCCAGCATACTACATTTGTAAAAGCCTTTATATAGACTTGATATAGACCTCTGTAGACAAAGGCGGGGGCTTGTTTTGGAGACTTTGGTATCCAAAATGATCAAGAATAATTCTATCTTCTTCAATTCGGTTTGCACTATCTGGCCTGCCTCTTTGCCCCAGCATTCCCCAAAGAACTACAGAAGGAGGAAACTCTATAGAACATTCAAAGATCAAAGCCTATGATTAAGTCAAGAGCAGGATGGAGAGCTGGCTGTCCTTCTGGATAGCTCTGTTTGTTTGATCCTTGTAGAAATTCCAATGACAGGCCTACTATAAATGCCTAAAGAGACTGAACATTAGTTCTCACCTTGAAAATAAAAATGTTTCATTTGAAAAATGTAATATAAGCAAACAAGATTACATCCTTGTTTTCAGTATTAACAGGAGTACGCTCCGAAAAATACTTTATGCTCTGTACCCATCTCTCAGTATATCATACAATCAAATTTCCCTTTAAATCTCATCAAATGAACTCCCAAAGTCATTGAAGAGATAATAAAATAGGTTACAACACTCGTCTGGTATACAGCTAAATGTCTTTCATATATCTTTAAGTGGTTATTAATCTCTGAATTAGTTTAGAATACATTAACCTTCAAGGTAAATTAGATCAATCAAGAAAATGACTCACAAGACTGGGTCTATCTTTTTTTACTCAAATTCAGAGTATGTGCCAAGAATGTAGCACCGGGGGATAGAGGGACGGGAGGACAAAAAACGCTTCAGATGTAGCATTTGTGTGTGTATGTGACATCATTTATCATGGAAAGGCTCTGGACATTCATCTTCTCATTCCTGTTTCTCTGCACATAAAATTGTTCCTAAGGATAGGAAGAATGAATGATTGGATGAAACAAAATGTTTACTATTCTGCTAAAGTGGGAATTATGCTGTGAATGCAGGATGACATGAAGTCAGTGAAAATTAGGTATAATCATATTCTAAGGTCAATTTGTTTTCCACTCTGGGATTATTTTTAGCCTTGTTTACTTTAATTGTTGGATGGCTGAAAGCCTGTTCTGGTCTATTTTGCAAAAAGCACGTACAATACAGTCATTCCTCCCACGTACTGCTGCAACTTCATTTTCAATTTTCTACTTTTTCCTTTCAAAACCATAAGGAGAAAGGTACTAACGGGCTCCTGGAAGAGAAGCATCATTACCACTTCTGTTCATTGTGCCATGGCAGGTAGCATTCCAAAAATACCCACTGCATTCAAAGTGTTTTGCTACTGATCATTTTTTAAAAACATTCTAAGAAAATTAACGGTGCAATCGCAGGAACGGTACAATTTCCGCATAGAGCACCTAGTGAGGTCAAGTGTTCATAATAAGAATGACTATGTGTAAACTCTTTGGCACAGGGGCGGTCTCACTATGTTTGTATAACTCCTAGCACGGTGGGGGTCCTGATCTGTGTATACATGTAAACATGCGCACACACAGTTATCTTTAGCCATGCAAGCTGGATACGTTTCAAAATACAAAAGGCCTTTTTTTTGTCTCTGATGAGCATGGCAAAATTGCAGACCCTTTTAACTATAAGCCATTTGACCAGCAAATTTCAGCCATCTTTATGGCTGCTGCTTACTAAGCTACAGCTGATGGCTTTCTTCCATGCCTAGACAGTCTTTACAGGCTTTCTTGCCTTCCCTCAGTGAAAAGACTTAACTTGTTCACTGATCAACTAGATGCCGGGTACATACACTCTAAAGCACTCTCCAAGGGCTTGTCTTCATTAGACATTTCTACCTCAAATTAATTATTGCTAATTAAGTGAAGGTATTTAACATGTTTTTAAAAGCTAGCATGGATGTTTTCCACATGTTTGATTCTGGCTATTAAGCACAAACATTAAGTCCTTTCCTGGTTATGAACTAGTTTGCCATCCTTAGTCTCAAAGGGTAGTACCTTAGTCTCAAAGGGTAGTACTTGTAGTACCTTGTGCTGCAAGTAGCCTCATCCAACTCAATGCCACTTAAACATCTCCAGCACACCTTGAAATGTCTACTATACCAGGAGGGCCGGGAGTAGTTGGTGTAGAGCTGATAATGCCAGCCCTATGTTAGATGAAGACTCCCCTATGCTTGAGGCAGCTTTAAGTCCCCCTTGTACCACTGAAGCAGCACAAAGGAGAATTCAGAGGAACTGGAGATCTGGCCCAAAGCATTGAGAAAGGATAACAGTCACTGTGGACAACATCACCAACCTGCCTGTCACTCAGGCTTGTAACCTGAATATCATCTTTGATTTGGACCTCTCTCTAGGTCCTCACATCCAGGTTATGTCAAAATCTTACCAATTCTTTCTGCATCACATCTCTAAGACATGGCCTTTCTTATTTATCTGCATAAGGAAAACTCTTCTCCAAGCTCCCATCATCTCATCTCGATTACTGCAATATCCTTCTCTGACCTTGACAAATGCAGTCTTGTCCTGCTCACATCCATTCAGAATGCTTCTGCAAAGATCATTTCCCTAGCCTGTCTCTTTGGCCATATCGCCCGTCTTTTGCATCCTTCCACTGGATCCACCTTCCCTGTTTCATCAAATTTAACCTGTTTGTATTCCTTTCAAGGCCCTTCATGGTCAATCCCTACCCTACCTATTATCTCTCATTAGTTATCAAGCTGTCAGTGCTCACCTTCAATTGGCCCAGGATATCAACCTCCATTGCCTACTTGTTACATTTTCAAACGGGCATCTTTGTGCTTCCTCCCATGTTGCCCCATATGCTTGGTAGGCACTTCCTGAAATCTCTGCAACCTATCTCCACCTTCAAATCCCACCTCAAAACTCTCCTTTGCTGTGATGCCTACAAAAAAAAAATCTTGACAAGGCTGCTAGTGCGCAGAGAGCACACCTACCATGATGGCCAATATTGTCTCATTGCTTACTTGTACTTCTGCATCTGACTGTATCCATCTGGTGTTTCTTGTCTTATACTTAGATTGTAAGCTCCTTGGGGCCAAGATCATCTTTTATTCTGCAATTGTACAGCACCTAGCACAATGGGGTCCTGGTCCAGGCTGGAGGTTCTAGGCACTACAAATAATAATAGTAATAAATCAGTGTTATCACCAGATCCCAGTGGTGACATCAATGAGGAACTCCATTGACTCATGAAAATTTTTTGCCATGCAAGAGAGGGATCTGTACATCAGAACTAGTTCTATCTTCTCTTTATCCTGGAACTCCGATACCACATAGACACTCTGATCATATTCCTGCTTTTGTGGCAGGAGACACACTCTTTAGCATGGCCATAAAACCCACTCAGCTCCTCCCCTTTGAGCTACGCTGCACATGCTGAGCCAAATAGTCTCATTTACTCCAATTACAGAAAATTACGAGAAAGCTTTACCCTCATTAAAGTGCATGTATGACTAAAAGTAACATTTCAGCAATCTTGTTACAATTAAATAGAACCGCTGTCTGTGTATGCTGCAATTAAAAATAAAATGGCATTTAAAGAAAACAAATCAGGTTGTAATTGGCATTTTAATTTAAAGTCCATTAAATATAGTGGTAAAATGTTATTTGAAAGAATACTAACAATCTTTACATCTACAGGCTCTGTGGAAACATTGACTAATTCATGCTCATAACATCCTAAGAGGTGATTAAATATATTTAATTTCATACCTATGACGAAAATGAGTAGAGCTGGGTGTAAACTTTTTGTTGCAATTTTTTTTTATGAAAAATGTCAGTCTAAATCAACAGTTTGAGAAACAAGTCAGTTTTGACAAAATTTCATCAAAGAAATAAAAAAAACTTCATTTTATTTAATGTTGAAACATTCCATTTTGACATATTTTGGAATGGAACATTTCAATTTTCTATTTTGAAGTGAAGTGAAATTTGTTCATTTTTATATTAATGAAACAAATCTAAAAAGGTCAAAATAAGAACAAAATATTTCAAATTTAATAGATGTTTTTCAGAATTTCATGTAGTGGGCAACTTAGAACATTTGGAGGAGGGGTTGTTATATTTTGGAATGGATTTTTTTTTCCTTCAGAATTTCCCATGAAACAGGCATCTCTAGCCAAGTATTCCATCTCCATTAGTGGCCAGTACCAGATACTACAGAAGAAAATGCAAGAAACTCTGTAGTAGGCATTAGTGGAATAATCTACCCATAGGGAAAATTTCTTCCTAATCCCACTCCTCCAAGCCATCACCACGGTTGACTTCAATGGGGCCTAAACTTTGCATTCTAAACTTTGGTGGGAGGAGGCTGGTTTTTAATCCTTACTATTGTAACTGTGGATGTTCTCATAAACCATGTAATGTCTTTGTTCATGTCCCTTTTGAGTTTGCTTTCTGTGAATATTCTAGTGAATAAGTTTACTTGCAGGAATATTCTTTTTTTAAAAAGCAAATATTGCACAACATGCATAGAAAGCAAGTTTCAAATTAGAAAGCAGAAGTACTTGCACTGGAAACCGGATTCTAATGCTCATCCAAGTCAGACAGGATCAGTATCATCCAAGTAGGATCAGAACATGGTATCTATGTATCCAAACAAACATCTTGCATTTTAAATATCAAATATTCATAATCAAGTGGATGTGAATGAGCTGGAGACCAAGAATTATTTGGTGAATCGTTCTGAATAATTAATAAATCTTTGAAAATCACAGTCTGTTCCTGGCCAATTTGTGAACAGAATAGGAGCAAAATGTGTTGAATAAACTGTTTGTTATGAATTATTTATTCACCTCTAATAAAACTCTTTGTATGGGGCTGCTTTTCTTCATCTGTGTCAATCGGAAGGAGATATATTATTAAAACAGCACATAATTCCGTATTTAAGTATCAAGGAGGGAAAGATTATTTGGGAATAAAGTTTTCATTTTAAACTATGGAAACTTTGATCAAACATACTGAATTACTGCCAGACAGGGTGGGGACACGGGCTAGGGGCTACTTTGGGACACCCCAACCCCTTGCCAAGAGCAAATAGGGAGTCTGGGGCTCCCCACAGTGGCCTGGGCTCTCTGGGCAGTTCTTCCCACTGTCCTGCTCCGCCTTCTGCCCTGGTCAGGGCCTCCTGGGAAAGAGGAGGAGCAGGGGTGGGGCCAGGAAGGGGGCAGGGCTCCTGCACGTCACATTTTTGCATTTTGAAAAGGTGGTTACCCTACTCATGGCACTTATACTGTTTCCATTCAGTGTATTCATAGCATGACTGCATCTATTGCAAATTTTCACCTTCAGAATATAATCAATACTAGGGCTGTCAATCGCAGTTAACTCACATGATTAACTCAAAAAAATTAATCATGATTAATCACACTGTTGAAATCCAAAAATATTTAATAAGTTTCAATTGGTAGTTTTTCTACAGTTTCAAATATATTGATTTCAATTATAACACAGAGTACAAAGTGTACAGTGCTCACTATATTATTTTTGATTAAATATTTGCACCGTAAAATGATAAACAAAAGAATAGTTTTTCCATTCACCTGTTATAAGTACTGTAGTGCAATCTCTTTATCATGAAAGTGCAACTTACAAATGTAGGTTGTTTTTGCTACATAACTGTACAAAAACAAAAACAAAAACAAAAAAAACCAACCCACAGTGTCAAACTTTAGAGCCTACAAGTCCACTCAGTTCTACTTCTTGTGCAGCCAATCGCTAAGAGAAACAAGTTTGTTTACATTTACGGGAGCGTGACAGACCCAGACCAGTAGGGTACAGGAGTCTGGTAGAAGGCAAATATACTGGCCACTGGATGAACAATTTTCTGTTCCCTGAGTGACCAGAGCAGGGGCTGCCCTAGAGCAATCAGGAACCTGCTGGAACCAATTAAGACAGGCAAGCTAATCAAGACACCTGGAGCCAATTAAGAACTTTCTAGAATCAATTATGGCAGGCAGGCTAATCAGGACACCTGGTTTAAAAAAGGACCTCCCATCAGTTAGTAGGAGTGTGTGCACGGAGCAGGGAGTGAGAAGGTGTGCTGCTGGAGGAGTGAAGAGTTCAAGCGTGATCAGGCTTCAGGAGGAAGATCCTGCAGTAAGGATAAAGAAGGTGCTGGGGAAGGCCATGGGGAAGTAGTCCAAGGAATTGTTGCTGTCACGCAGCTGATACAGGAAACATTGTAGACAGCTGCTATCCACAGGGCCCTAGGCTGGAACCCGGTGTAGAGGGTGGGCCCGGGTTCCCCCCATCCCCTGATTGGATACAGAAGGAGTTGACCTGGACTGTGGCTTCTACCAGAGGGGAAGGTCTCTGGGCTGTTTCCTGATCCACATGGTGAATCTCTGAGGCGAGCAAATCCGCCAATAAGCACAGGACCCACCAAGGTAGAGGAGGAACTTTGTCACAAGGAGATAATGCTGACCACTTCTTAATGGCAATGTCACTTGAAATTGAGAACAGGTGTTTACATGGCACTGTTGTAGCTGGCGTCACAAGATATTTACCTGCCAGATGTGCTAAAGATTCATATGCCTTGGCCACCATTCCAGAGGAATACTTCCATGATGATGCTCATTTTAAAAAAAAAATGTATTAATTTAAATTTGACTGAACTCATTGGGGGAGAATTGTCTGTCTCCTGCTCTGTTTTACCTGTATTCTGCAATATATTTCATGTTATAGCAGTCTCAGATGATGATCCAGCGCATGTTCGTTTTAAGAACACTTTCACTGCAAATGTGACAAAATGCAAAAAAAATACCAATGTGAAATTTCTAAAGATAGCTACTGCACTCCACCCAAGATTTAAGAATCTGCCTTTCAAAGTGCCTTCCAAAATCTGAGAGGGATGAGGAGTGGATCATGCTTTCACAAGTCTTAAAAGAGCAACACTCCAATGTGGAAACTACAGAACCTCAACCACCAAAAAAGAAAATCAACCTTCTGCTGGTGCCATCTGACTCAGGTGAAGAAAATGAACATTCTCCACAGCATCAAGGAACATATGAATATTCAGAGCATCTGGCACGTAAATATCTTGCGATGCCAGCTACAGCAGTGCAATGCAAACACCTGTTCTCACTTTCAAGTGACATTGTAAACAAGAAGGGGGCAGCATTATCTTCTGCAAATGTAAACCAACTGGTTTGTCTGAGCGATTGGCTGCACAAGAAGTAGAACTGAGTGGACTTGTAGGCTATAAAGTTTGACATTTTTATTTTTGAATGCAGGTTTTTTTGTACATAATTCTACATTTGAAAGTTCAACTCTCATGATAAAGAGATTACACTAAAACACTTGTATTGGGTGAACTGAAATTTTTTTGTGGTGCAAATATTTGTAATCAAAAATAAAGTGAGCACTGTACACTTTGTATTGTGTTATAATTGAATATATTAATGTTGAAACATCAAATTATTTAAATAAATGGTATCAGATTATTGTTTAATCACATGATTAATCTTTTTAATTGTGTGATTAATTGTGACTTTTTTTTAATCTCTTGACAGCACTAATAGATACCTTAGGCTGGGTCTTAGCCCAGGTTCTCTTTTGAAGGCACACATTTTGTCTGCAAGATTAATTATAGGCTCAAATCCAAGTACCAGTACTGCTGACCATCTGATTATACCTGCACAAGTACTCAGCTTTGCTCCCACAATTCAACTGTGCGTGTAAATATGCAAGCACAAACATCATGGTCATAGCTTGTTCCTGCAACAATGAGGTAGCTCTTCTGAAAATTTACCCCAACACATATAGTGTAAGTTATTCTCAGCTGCCCGTTGTGGTTAACCCCATCATAGCATTTTCTAAGGCAGGGGTCGGCAACCTCTGGCACGCAGCTCGCCAGAGGTTGCCAACCCCTGTCCTAAGGCATTGAGCCAGCAAACACATAGAATACGTGTAACTTTAAGCACATGAATAGGCCCATTGAAGTCACTAACTATTCACATGCTTAACGTTATGTGTATGCCTTAGTCTTGCTCCAAAAAAATTTAAGTAAATTGTTGTTAGTTTCATCATATATTTTTCAAGTGTTTTTGTCTCAATGGTTCTTTTAATAATCAGCTGTTTGTTGCATTCAGAGTTGCAGAATTTACACTTTTACTTTCTTTAGCAAATGTGTTTTTTGCTAAATATTTCTAAACATATTAAGGCACATGGTATAGGTTTATTTTTAATTTGTAGAGAGATTTCTTCAGTGGTTTGGTTTTAATTAAAAAATCCCTAGACTACAGACTTTAAGTTTGTTTCCAAAGAAACCAAATACATAGGATTGTCCATTTATTAATCATCTGTTTGGTTTGTTGCACTATATTTAAGTCACCTAGAGTGGAGGAGGAAGACCATTCCACTGAACTTGATGTCTTTATTAGAGCAAGTAATGAATTTTATGGTATTAAAAGGCAGAAATCAGAATTTTAAAAAAGTTGCTTACTTCTCATATCCCAATTATCTCAGCTGATGAAGGCAAAGGAGGATAAGTTGAAGGTGTCTGGATATCAGCTTCTCAACTCTCCATTCCAAACTATTAGATTCTGAGACAATAGCTATGAACTCACATCATTCATTTAGCGTCAGCTGTTACAAAAATGGAAGATGAAGACTGTCAGTTGCTCAGTGTTCTTAAATGTCTCTTCTTCCCCGGTGGAAATCAGACTAGTTTAGCTTTTCCAATTGTGTGTTACTAGCATTTGGCTCACTACTTGAAGTATACACGCTTTAAATTTTTGACTATAAGACATGTTCTTGTCACTGTAAATAGCTTCTGAGAGAGACATCTTATGGTTATTGACTGAACAAGCTGAAAACAAGAGATTTGTTTATAAGAACAATTGTTCTTATACAGTGCCCTTTAGGCTCTTATCTGAAGAACACACACACTTTTGGAGCAGTCTGCATATTTAAAAACAAAAACAAAAAAAACACTTAATAGCTGTGTGACACTATATATAGACAGTGTAAATAGACCAGATACCTCCTAAGCAACCCCTCATGGTCTGGGTGGCTCTGCAGCCCCCCACCTCAGCTTTCTCGTCTCAGGGTTTGTTTGTTTTTTAATATAAAAGAAACCCACAGTCTGGTTTGGCTGAGCCAGTGGCTTGGCCTTCTACTAAGTCATTTAGTGAAAATCCACTCCTGCCAGGGTATACCAGTCTCAAAAAGACAAACAAAAACCCACCATGTCTTCACCCAAGTCTCAAGCTGGGATCAGCCCCTCCTCCCTGAGGCTCATGTTCCCACTTGAAAATTCTTTTTAAAGTTCAAACAGGCTCTTCTGCTCACTCTCTAGCGGGGTTCAATTCCTTCTATCTGAGGAGCTTTGTTCCAAAGTCTTTTCCTCCTAAGAGAGGAATCTCACAGTTCCCCAGAGGGCAGGAAAGGTGTTTAGTCAGATAAGCTAACAGCCACCCTGAGCTGGCCAATCCTTGTCAATCTTACTCCTCTCTGAAATGGGAGAGATCAGCAGACCCTCCTGCTGAATCAGCGCTCTACCAGAGCCTTCTTATTCTCTTCCCCCCCTCCAGCATCTTCAGCTACTTGCTAATGCCTAGCTTCCTTTTTAAGGCCACTTCCTTAACTACCTTAGGCCTGATTCAGCCACCGGATCCATCTGTCACATGACATAATTTATTATTACTCATCCTCCCACCTGGGGAGATGAGCTAAATTAGTCACAGGTGGGGCTGAAGCCCAACTCCTCTTAACAGGCCCAGCTAACCTGTGACAGCCAGTGATAATGAGCTCTCTGGGGCACAGACAGTTTTTGTGATAGTTGTTTGCATAGTGCTTAGTACAGTGGTGCTTTTATCCCTGATTTGGGTTCTTAAGCAGAAGAAGAAATTTTTGAATATTATCTCAGCATAGATGAAATATTTTATCTTTGAATTTCTAGCAAGAGACAATAACATCCTTGAGCTCATACTGAGTGTAGGACAAATTTTACTCTCAGATAAGCGTACACAACTTCTATTGACCGAAATAGAATGTTCACCTGGGTGTCTAAGGGCCATATTTGACCCTTGTAATGGTTGCATGAATTGGTTCAGATAGGTAAGATAGCACTTGAACCTTCACTGAAATGTAAACACATCTTGAAATCAACCTTTTCTATAGTTAGTAAAAGGTTGCAATTTTTTGTCTCTAATTACTGAAGAATGTCCTGTAAACCTGATGGGCTCTGGCCAGAAACCAGAAGTACTAGAATGCCATAGGAAAAACATTCCCAGGAGATTTCCAGCTCAGATTTGTAGACGTGACAAGTCCACCTAGACTTTTGAAATTTAATCTCTTCTAGTCCAGATGCTCAGCTAGTATAAACTGCCACAACTCCATTGGCTTCAGCTAGTGTAAATTGGACTTCAATGGAGCTATGCCAATTTATACCAGCTAAGGATCTGGAAAAGCCCTGGACCAAATGTGAACTTTCAAACCTTTTGTGCTTCACCTACTCCACCTAGACTCTACTCCACTTTCATATACCATGTACAGCAGTTAGCATTCCTAACCCATAATTCTCCCATATGCAGCGATAGTGGTACCATGGCATCTTCTGACTTTAAATATCATGGTGACTGCAGGGAGCTGGGGTCAGAAGAGTTGAGTTTTTAATGGCGTTCACTGTACTTACTGCTTTTGAAAATCTGTGTGGGTAGCTGAACAGCTATTTTGTACAAGATAAAATTCAAATGCAGTAAGAGTGAATTAAAAAAAAACCCCTACTTCCAAAGAGCTGCTAAAAACTCTTGTTTCGCCTCATAAATAATTTGTGATTTCCTCTGAATCACCTGTGTTCCTCTAACAGGGTTTTTTAACTTCAAATGGCATTTTCATGGCAACCAGATTGGCACTGAATTGTATTTTTAATCCCCTCCAAGATTTTAAGTGCTCTAATAAAGCTCAATATCAATAATCAGGAAAGGAATAGTTGTAGGCTTGACTGTATTTTTTCCATCTCATTATGCTTTATAAAATGGCTGTCTCTCTTTTCATTTCACAGCCCATGTACCCTAGCCTGATAATTGTATTCCTTTCTAAGCCAAGAGAAAGAAGAAAACATATGATGGGTAATACATCTGCTCCTTGAGATCTACCATTTGGGTAAAATAAAAAAAAAATCAAGATTCAAAAAAAAGAAATGAAATTAAATCACAGAGAAAACAATTGTGTATGCCAACTATTATTTTTTCAATTTACATCAATTCCTATTTGCCCTTTTCCTTAACTGATAAGATCAATTAATGCTTTTTGTTCTAAATCAATATTTCTCTCAGAAATAAATGTGGCTTTGGTACTGATTCTGAGAGAATTGCATTAGATGGTCAATGAAAAATTAAGCTGACTACTTAATCCATGGCACATCCAACTTTTGCAAACTGAGTTGAGAATGGCTTCCTTAAAATGAGATTTTTGAATGTCTTTTGCTTTACTTTTCAGGTTTTCTCTGTTAAAATCTATGGCCTTTAGCACCTCGGTCAAATTTTCAGGATTAAATAGCAACATTCCAATACAAGTGTTTTAAACTTCTGAATTTTCCCCTGACCAGTACTGGTGGGACATATGATTATAGTCAAGCTGGTATATGTGAAATGACAGAGGTTATTCTGAATTCTGTAACAAGACTGATGGATTTTTACCATACTGGACATATTTGAAAATAGGGAAAAGTGGCATCTTGAGCAGAGTGTTTTGCTCAACACATGACTCCCTTCCCTATCAGAATTATATAAGAAAAATGTTATAAAGAAGCCTAATTGCTCTCTAAAATCTTTGCTTTGCTAAAGGAATACAGGTTTGATTTGGCAAAGTGCAGAGCCACAAAACCTGATGACTCTAGTGAGGTTGATGGTGCT
Organism: Terrapene triunguis; assembly: GCF_002925995.2. Taxonomy (NCBI): domain Eukaryota; kingdom Metazoa; phylum Chordata; order Testudines; family Emydidae; genus Terrapene; species Terrapene triunguis. Next base: position 13,685,811 of record NW_020664481.1, read on the forward strand.
TAGACCACATAAGATCAGCTCCCAGAATGCTATTTGTACACTAGAAATTAAAATGATTGTTTCTTATAGTGTCTCAGGTGCTAACGTCATACATTCTGATCTCACGGCAGGTAACTCCATGGACTTTAGCAGATCTACACCAGCATACATGAGATCAGAAGCAGATGAATGCTTTTCCAAGGCATTGTTTCTTCTTCAATTTATGTATAAAAATCTCTAGAAATGGCTAGAATGACAAACACACACTGCACGTGTCAATGTTTCTTTTATCTTCAAAATACAATGTGAAGATTCCAACAAGGCTGAGTTCAACTGGTACTCCATACTGGAAGTCAATACTTAGGTCTTCCATATTCAGTTGCTCCCAAAAGGAACCACACTAATAGTGAACTAGAAAATCCTTCTAGTACATGGAGATTTGCAACATCTCAATAAATGTTTGCTTTGTGTCTTAAATAAAAACATTTCCCCATGTAATTATGCAAACTATAATAGCTCATTAATTCAGTTTCATTACACAAGCAAAAGACCAAGATAGTATTTTTAAATCCAAACCAGGACTTTCTTCTCTTACTACATGGATTAGTGAAATATATTGTGTCTGAATTTGTCACGTATTCTTCCCCTGGGAGTTCAGCTGTAACTGACGTATTGATACACAACAAGATACTTTTTTGGTATGTGTGACTCCCTGGCACCCCCATATTCACTACTGTCATATAATTACGATATGTTTTGTACAAAGTATGCCTTGTGAGGTATCATTCTAAAAGTCTTGATCTGCTAGATATTAATATCTCATGGTACGTGAAGTTATGAAGTTTGGCTATGTATGTGCTACTGAAACATGTTGTACGGTTGAGAACACCCATAAGCAGCCTTTCAGTAGAAAGGCCAAACAATGTTAATGGCTTATTGAGGAAATACACACAAGCACAAGGATTACCCCAAGAACTGTGCACAATAGAAACCTCTCAGAGATAGCACTACGCAATGGGAACTGTATGACCCAGGTCACAGCAAAAGAGCTTTCCAGCAAGTTGGAAGAAGATATAAAAGGGGGAAATGACATTATGACAGGACCTTACTCTCTCTACACCAACACACCTGAAAGTACCAGAGGAAAGATTGAACTGAGGGGGAGGAGTGCTGGTCCCAGGTTAAAGAGATTTCTAGCTTGTGTATGGAAAACTGGTGGACTGCTTATATCATCAGCCAGGGTGAGGAATTGCTAATTCATATTCAGTCTTTCTAGTATCTTAGGCTTAGATTGCGGTTTTGTTTATTTACTAGGTAATCTACTTTGATCTGTTTGCTATCACTTATAATCAGTTAAAGGCTATCTTTCTGTAGTTGTTAAATCTATTTTAGATTTTACCTAAAACACTGTGTGTTGTTTGAAGGACAAAGGGGATAAATCTCAGCTCATGAACAAGAGTTGGTGTACATTCACTTTCCTGTGTAGAAGTGGCAGCCTGGTCAGTTTTTGACCAGGGCAGGACGGTACAGCTCTGGAGTCTTAAGCTGGGGAGATGGGAGTATTTTGGCTGTAGCCTCCCTATTGGGGGTTCATGAGCAGCTGGACAGAGCATTCATGAACACAGCTGGGTGTGTGGTCCCTGCCTGTGGATGTTGATGTGACTGCAAACTTGGAGGGCTTTGCAGCTTGTCACAGTGCAAGAGGGAACCCAGCTTGGTGAGACAGAGGACTCAGCTGTACCTCAGTTCCAGGTAGCACCCTGGTGGGACCCATCACAATATGTATAGGCATTATGCAGGTGTGTGTATAAATGCAGCTGTATACTGTGGAAATATCTGTGATTTCCCATAAAAGTTACAAGCATATACAACAGCAGCTCTTGTTGATCAAAAGCCCAGTAAAGGCAATCGGAGTGAATCAGGCAATCGGAGTGAATCTGGCCATTAGTGATCTCAGGTTACTTTAGTTAAGTTAATTTGTTTCCTTTTATTTACCAATTTGTGAATGGCGTCCATCACCTGGGCACCTTTAGTAAAACAATCATAATTCACAAAAAATACACCTAGAAAGAGTCTGTGTAAAAACGTACATCTCCTGCCCATCACATAGCCCAACGGTCAGGGAAAAGCTTGACCAGACAACATACAGTGTGCCATTCAGTTTGCCAAATCATGCTCTGGAGGCACGTGGAATTGCCAACAGTGACGCTCTATTGTTAGCGCCTGATCCCACATCCACTGACTTCAATGAATTTGAATCAGACTGTCAGAGAAGGGACCCATCATTGGTCCAACCTCTCACGGCTGGGCATGGTGTAGCAGTTCTTTCCTCATCTAGCACCCTCTGCCAGCAACAACTTTGGTCCTGTTGTGGTCTCTTTTCTTGTGACTCATCTCTCCCTCCAATGTATCATCATCTCAAGTGGACAGTGTCCCACATGACACTGGTTATCCCCCCATCTAGGGATCCTCGTCCATTCCACTTTTCTGGAAGAGCAGTGGTCCCAGGGCTTCTCCCTGGCATCTTTTAACCATAGTCAGAAGCGAAACTCAAACCACAACAAAAGCAACTTCTGTCCCTTCCCTCAGACTTAAGCTTTTAATCCATTCAGTACATTACAATGGGCAGATTGAAATTCCAGTTAGAGTGAAACCTCTGAGAAAAATATGGCCTCATTCTAGGATCAGTCCTGCACCATGGAAATCAATGGGAGCATTACCACTGAATTCAGAGGGAGCATGATTGGGTCCCTAAAGAGGTAGTGAGGGAGGTCCACTGCTCCCTTTCCTTCCCTCCTCGCACATTTTGTCCTGTTACGTCTAAATGGAGTTTTTGTGAGCTATCCCATATTTTTATATTAAACCCTGGAAGTTCTTGAGATAATTCCCATGTTAACTGTTACCATGTGCCATCACAGCAATTGGTATCAACTAAAACTCGTGACAGTGACATGGAATAAATCTTCAATTTGATGCAAAGTGAAATCCAATTTTTGTTTGTTGATTAGATGTTTGTCACCTCAAACATAATGGCAATAAAATTACATGTCAGCAAGTTTTAGCCAGTGGTGATGACTAAATGCCAGGCTGATGTGAAATCCTTTCATTGGTGTCAACAATAAAAACCAATATTTTAAATATATATGACTACTTTGCAGTCTGTTGTCTGAGAAAGAAAATATATGAAGCTCAAAATAGCTGTCAGAATACTAAGTGTGACTCAAGTGCCATTTAACAACACATGATGGACAAGTGAAGTATATGGGTGTTAAGCATATAACATGTAACAGCTGCATAAACTCAATGCATCATTTGAAATGATTGTGGACACCACATTAGCAAGTAGTATGTATATACACCATATACAAACAGGCAGTTTTTCTGGACCTTATAAGAAAGACACCTTCACCCACTAGCCTCTAGTACTGCAATGACTTGTGTTAAACAAGAAAAACCCCTCTATGCAGTTTGTATCAATGAAATTGTGGCTATACTTGTGTATTGTGTAACCTCTTACTATTTGCTTTTCAACGCAAATAAAAAATAGGATTTGATTATCCATATTACACTACATGCCCAATATATCACAAAACAACTTTACATTTACAATGTAATACGGTTGCAAAAAAAAAGTAACATCATTCTGGGATGTCTTAGCAGGAGTCTTGTAAGCAAGTAATTCTTCCATTCAGTTGAGCACTGATAAGGCTTTAACTGAAGTTCTGTGTCCAGTTCTGAGCACCACACTGCAGGAAAGATGTGGACTAATTGGAGAAAGTCCAGAGGAGAGCAACAAAAATGATTAAAGATCTAGAAAAGATGACCTATGAAGAAAGATTGAACAAAATTGTGTTTGTTTAGTCTGGAGAAGAGAAGGCTGCGGGGGCACTTGATAACAGTCTTCAAGTATGTAAAAGGTTGTTCTAGAGAGGAGAGTGATATTTTGTTCTCCTTAACCACTGAGGACAGGACGAGAAGCAATGGGCTTAAATTGCAGCAAAGGAGATTTAAGTTAGACATTAGAAAAAACTTGCTAATTGTAAGCGTAGTTAAGCACTCGAACACATTACCTAGGGAAGTAGAGGAATTTCTGTTATCAAAGGTTTTTAAGAACAGGTTAGACAAACACTTGTCAGGGATGGTCTAGATCATATTTAGTCCTGCCTCAGCGCAACCTTAGTGAATATATAAACCATCAAATTCTTGATAAGGGCAGTTTTACTACAACCTTTTCTGAAGTCGAAGCTCATTACTGCCATAAAATGTTCTATCCAGGTCAAAACTTAAGACTTCTACTTGGAATTTTAATTCACTCCCACTACGTCTGTTGTTTTCTTTTCTAATATGATAGTTCTTGAAGTTCTAGGAACTGATTCTGCGTTGTCCTGTGAAGAGTATTTTGTACACTACAGCAGTTTTGTAAAGCGACACCTCACATGCAAAAATTTTGATCCACATCCTTGCACCTTACACACTGTATGCCTACCATCCCACACACTGACCTGCCCCATACACCTCCAAAGGTACTCTGTAATACATAGGGAGTGGTTGGGGGGAAGAGTGAAGTGTTGGAGGTCCATAGAAAGACCGCAGACACAGATGCACAATGACCATTTTGTTAACAAATAGGCACTTTCATATATTTTCAGAAGTAATTACAGATACAGGCCAAGGCAGCTGGTGGTGAACAGGGTGTTGCTCCATCTTGCCACTTGATCATGTGTGTATAATCTGTATCTCCATTTTTTGGTCATTGAGAGACCTGACCCTCTATTTGTATTTCATAAACAATTGTTCCTTTCTTGTTTATTGTTTGGAAAATGATTGCCATTGCATTGCCAGACCAGACATGGTTCTGACTTAAAGTACAAAGAAGGTTTAAAACACATTCTGCTCAGTGCAAAAAACCTTGAGATGGCTTCTACAGGGAATTTCAACATAACTGTTTACATGAAGAGCACAGGACACGCTGAGCTTTTCAGTCAGTGACTGAAATCACCAAAGCTTTCACCAAAGGTATTTAGTATAAAAGCTACCCTGAACATCACAAATATACTTACTGCTCTTCCTTCCATCATAAAGTGCTATAACTACTCTTTGTCCTGGTTAGCAGTGCCATGCTAGCTCATTCATGAACACTTTGGAAGTGACTACAATGGTGTGGACTCCTAAACCTCTGTTTGCTTTACAACCTATGTGATAAAGAACAAAGTTTTAATCTCCCACTGGATGTTTTTTTCTCTGTAATCTGTTTAAGAGCACAGAAGTGTTTAATATTTGTGCTGGGAGACATTTTCAAAAGATAAATACAAAGCCTTTGTGGACCAACTTTTAATAATATTATTAAGCAATACAGAGTAAGGAAACATGGCCTCACAACTGAAATGAAACTGAATATTTTCTTAGTGTCCCTGAAGTGCTAATAAAAAGCAGTCTCTTGTGTATTATGTCCCACTAGCCCACACCAGCACCTTTGCATGCTGAGGTTAATAACCTTTATTCTGGGGTTGACTTATTGCTCTAGTGTTTCCAGAGGCAATCAGCTTTTACAGTTGGATGTTATAAAAAGATCACAGTCAATTACTGGCTTTTACTTCCAAATGTCTTCATTCATACATCTACCTATCAATATGTCTAAGAGACAATGGCCATTTTAGATGTAAATGTAATCAACACAAAAAATTTAAAATAGTCCCCTTATTTATTTATTATTTATTTGTAAAGCGGCATAGATCCCATATGCGCTGTTCTATTAGCTGCACTTCAGGCCAAGACAATGATCAAACACTAAAGGTGCTGATGGATTTCTGTATTGCATGTAAGTGTACTTGGAGGAAAACTACCAAAAACAGAAACGTAAAGTTCCTTGGAACAGCAGGCCAGCTCTTTGGCCCCCTGCCCCCTGCCCCATGTGTTTCTTTGCACCACTGGAGACCCATTGGGGCGGGAGGACCTGAAGGGTCACATGACCCTCCCCTAAATGCCAGGTGGGGGGATACAAGGCCAGCAGCTGGGGAGATGAAAGGGCAGGGCCAGAGCCAGTAGGGAAGAGGCAGAGCCTGAGCCTCTCCTCTTCCGGCCATGCTGCCTGGTGCGGCACGCAGTGGCTGCACTGTCCCAGGCAGCATCCGGCCACGCTGCTTGCCTGGGACAGCCCAGCAAGGCAGCATGGCCAGACGCTGCCTGAACATAAGAACGGCCATACTGGGTCAGACCAAAGGTCCATCTAGCCCAGAATCCTGTCTTCTGACAGTGGCAAATGCCAGGTGTTCCAGAGGGAATGAACAGAACAGGTAATCATCAAGTGATCCATCCCGTCGCCCATTCCCAGTTTCTAACAGAGGCTAGGGACTCCCTCTCTGCCCATCCTGGCTAATGGCCATTGATGGATCTATCCTCCATGAATTTATCTAGTTCTTTTTTTAACCCTATTATAGTCTTGGCCTTCACAACATCCTCTGGCAAGGAGTTCCACAGGTTGACTATGTGTTGTGTGAAGAAATACTTCCTTTTGTTTGTTTTAAACCTGCTGCCTATTAATTGCATTTGGTGGCCCCTAGTTCTTGTGTTATGAGAAGGACTAAATAACACTTCCTTATTTACTTTCTCCACATCAGTCATGATTTTATAGACCTCTCTCATATCCCCCCTTAGTCATCTCTTTTCCAAGCTGAAAAGTCCCAGTCTTATTAATCTCTCCTCATATGACAGCTGTTCCTTACCCCTAATCATTTTTGTTGCCCTTTTCTGAACCTTTTCCCAAGTCCAATATATCTTTTTTGAGATGGGACAACCACATCTGCACGCAGTATTTAAGATGTGGGCATACCATGGATTTATATAGAGGCAATGTGATATTTTCTGTCTGATTATCTATCCTGTTCTGAATGATTCACAACATTCTGTTTGCTTTTTTGACTGCCTCTGCACATTGAGTGGATGTTTTCAGAGAACTATCCACAATGACTCCAAGATCTCTTTCTTGAGTGGTAACAGCTAATTTAGACCCCATCATTTTATATGTATAGTTGGGATTATGTTTTCCAATGTGCCTTACTTTGCATTGATCAACACTGAATTAATCTGCCATTTCGTTGCTCAGTCACCCAGTTTTGAGAAATCCTTTTGTAGCTCTTCGCAGTCTGCCAGGGACTTAACTATCTTGAGTAGTTTTGTATCATCTGCAAATTTTGCCACCTCATTGTTTACCCCTTTTCCCAGATCACTTATGAATATGTTAAATAGGACTGGGCCTAGTACAGACCCCTGGGGGATACCGTTTACCTCTCTCCATTCTGAAATCTGACCATTTATTCCTACCCCTTGTTTCCTATCTTTTAACCAGTTACCAACCATGAGAGATCCTTCCCTCTTATCTCATCACTGCTTACTTTGCTTAAGAGTCTTTGGTGAGGGACCTTGTCAAAGGCTTTCTGAAAATCTAAATACACTATATCCACTGGATCCCCCTTGAACACATGCTTGTTGAACCCCTCAAAGAATTCTAGTAGATTGGTGAGGCATGATTTCCCTTTACAAATCCATGTTGACTATTCCCCAACAAATTATGTTCATCTATGTGTCTGACAATTTTGTTCTTTACTATAGTTTCAACCAGTTTGCCCAGTACTGAAGTCAGGCTTACCGGCCTGTAATTGCTGGGTTCTCCTATGGAGCCCTTTTTAAAAATTGGTGTCACATTAGCTATCCTCCAGTCATTCACCTCTTGGACCTGATCCTGTGCTCCGCTTAGGACTAAATCAAGAGTTGCCTCTCCTCTTGTGGGTTCCAGGACTAGCTACTCCAAGAAGCAGTCATATAAGGTGGCAAGAAACTTTATCTCTGCATCCCTTCCTGAGGTGATAAGTACCCAGTCAATATGGGAATATTACTATTGAGTTTTTTATTTTAATAGCCTCTCTAATCTCCCTAAGCATTTCACAGTCACGATCACCATCCTGGTCAGCTGGTCTGTAATATATCCCTACGGCTATATTCTTATTATTCAAACATGGAATTACTATCCATAGAGATTTCATTGTACAGTTTGGTTCATTTAAGATTTTTACTTCATTTGATTCTATGCTTTCTTTCAAATATAGTGCCACTCCCCCACCAGCATGACCTGTTCTGTTCTTCTGATATATTTTGTACCCTGGTATTACTGTGTCCCATTGATTATCCTCATTCCACCAAATTTCTGTGATGCCGATTATATCCTCATTTAATACGAGACACTCTAGTTCACCCATCTTATTATTTAGACTTCTAGCATTGGTATATAAGCACTTTAAAAACTTGTCACTTTTTAGCTGCCTGCCATTACATGATGTATTTGAATGGGACGTTTTTTCATTTGACTGTTTCTCATCAGATCCTTCCTGTATTTTATCGTCTTCCATCCTCTCCTCCTTATTAGGACATAGGAAATTTCCATGTATAGATCCTCCCCTAAGGGATGTCCAAACCACATGCTCCTCTGCACCTGTCGGCTTTCCCCCAGCCCTTAGTTTAAAAACTGCTCTATGACCTTCTTAATTTTAAGCACCAGCAATCTGGTTCCAGTTTGGTTTAGGTGGAGCCCATGTATAGGCTCCCCCTTTCCTAAAAGTTTCCCCAGTTCCTAATAAATCTAAACCCCTCCTTCCTACACCATCGTCTCATCCACGCATTGAGATCCTGCAGTTCTTCCTAACTGGCCCTGTGCATGGAACTGGAAGCATTTCAGAGAATGCTACCATGGAGGTCCTGGACTTCAATCTCTTACCTAGCAGCCTAAATTTGGCCTCCAGGACCTCTCTCCTATCCTTCCTATGTCATTGGTACCTACATTTACCACGACCAGCGGCTCCTCTCCAGCACTACACATAAGTCTATCTAGATGTCTTGACAGATCCGCAAACTTCGCACTAGGCAGGCAAGTCACCATGAGGTTCTCCTGGTCCTCGCAAAACCAGCTATGTTTCTAATGATCAAATCACCCATTACTAATACCTGTTTCTTCCTAATAACTGGAGTTCCTTCTCCCAGAGAGGTATCCTCAGTGCAAGAGGATACCACATCATCATCTGGAAGGAGGGTCCCAACTATGGGATCCTTTCCCTCTGCTCAAGTTGGATGTTCTCCTTCCCTGAGGCTTTCATCCTCCTCAACAGCACAGAGGCTGTCAGACCGGGGGTGAGACCATTCTACTGTGTCCTGGAAAGTCTCATCTATGTAGCTCGCTCTCTCCCTTAGCTCCTCCAGTTCAGCCACCCTGGCCTCCAAAGCCCATATACGGTCTCTGAGGGTCAGGAGCTCCTTACACTGAATGCACACATACACCACCTGCCCACAGGGCAGGTAATCAGACATGCTGCATTGGGTGCAATAAACTGGGTAGCCTCCACTCTGTTGCTGGACTTCTGCCTGCATTCTCTTTTTACTCCTGCAGCTGGTTCCTTTGTTGTTGTTTTGTTTTTATCAGGGGATGTTTTTTAGCTTAAGTTTAAAGAAGTTTAAGGAATGTTAAGTGTATGTAGACACACACACACACACAACCCCTGAAAACTCCCTAGCAAAACTCCCGTTAGCTGCTCCTGTTCACTAGCTCTTGAAAAGTGCATGCCTGAGGCACTAGAGCAAAGCCCCACCCGGTAACGTGAGATGGGGAGGGGACACGGACAGCACGGGGTCCCCAGGCTGGGGGCAGGGATGAGTCACATGGCGAGCTGAGTGGGGAGGAGTCACATGAAGGGGTTACATGGGGAAGTCATGTGCCCCCCTTTAGCTGGTGCCTCCTTTGTGTCCCTCCCACTAATTGCCTCTGCTTGTGAAGGCATTAGGAAGGAGACAGAAAGCTGCCCTCCTAGTGGGACAACTGGGGACTCCCTACATATAACAAAATCCCAAGGCAGTGCAAAACTGGTTTAGCCAGTTCTATGCCACCTAATCTCACCACTTCCCCAGGTTGGGGGATTATCCGGGATAGTAAAGGACATCACCAGAGTGATCAGAACACTAGTTATCCCTAGATGGTGGTATGGTCCCTAGAGTTTATTGGGGAGAAAGGATGCAACAGTGATTAGTGCAGTAATTTAGGAGTTGAAGACCCGGCTTCAATTCCCTCTTCTAACATAGACTTCCTTCGGTGATCCTGGGAAAGTTATAGTCTCTCTCTACTTCAGTTATTTGTAAAATGGGGTAATTAATAGCATTGCGATACCGCACAGGGGAGTTGTGAGGATAAATACATTCAAACAAAAATTGTGAGGGGCTCACATATCATGGTGAGGGGCATTATATAAGTACCTAATTTAGACAGATACGGAACTGTTACTGCAGATATTACTTAGAATAGCCCTTAAATTGCTCTAAAATATGCCAGAGACCAAATCTGCCAGGATCGGGGAAGCAGAAAGAATGGCTTAGACACATTTCACCGAGGTCCAAACAAAGCACAGCTTGGCCAAACCTAGGAATCAGTCCTGATTTTTCTAATATTTCAGTATATTAATTTGGCAACTCAGTAAATTTATCAGGGGCTGTGAAGAGGACAGTAGGTAATTTCTGTCAATGTTTTCTGTTGTTCATGAGAGTGAAATATAGGTAATAGTAAATACCTTAATTCCCTACTCTAATTGCCCACACATCTCATAGGAACCCACAGTGACTGGGCAATTTTAGTACATGCAAGAATTTCCCTGTGTAAAAGGGATTAGTCCTCAGACTGTCTGAGGTGCAGCATGGGCCACCAGTGAGCTGCTCCTGCCCTACTCAGGAATAATGCCTTTAGTCAGTGCTCCTTATGGGGTGCATCTCCTCCCCAAAACAGTATGGCCTTAACTGAGCCTTTAGCTTCTTCATTTGTTGCTGACACTTCCCAATATTCATGTCTGTATTTTATTTCTGCAGTGCACTATGTGCAGCCTGAGCAGGTATTAACATTTAATTGCAGAAATCTTGAATTTTTCTTTATGACTCATGCAATCAATACAGACTCAAACCTCCCTGTAAAAAATTTCACCCAGGCCCTATGATGTCTATGTAAATCCAAGTGTTTTCTTTCATGAATCAGGATCACATTATCAGAATAACCTCTGAGTCATGCAAACTAAGCTACTAAAAAAAAATCTGTCGATCCTCTAGAAAATGATTCAGCCCTCTTCTTGCTCTTTGAAGAGACAGTTAATACAGCAAAACCATTTACACATCACTTGTGCAATTTTCACCAATTATCATTAACCATATCTGATGACAGAATATAACAAACACTTTATTTTGTCATCCAAAAGTTATGGAATGGATGTGCAGCTGGACCTGATGGCATCCCACCCAAGGTGTTCAAAGGTGCCTTAGAAACAGCAAGCATCAGCCTGTATCAACTATTCTTAAAAGTTTGGGCATCAGGCAAAGTACCAGCAGAAAGGAAAGACAGCATCATAGTGTCTCTAAACAAGGGGAAAGGATCTCACATCAAGTGTGGCAAATACAGGATAATCTCATTGTTATAGGTCTCTGGAAATGTCTTTTCCCATGTTCGATTTGGAAGGCTGCAGCCACTCCTTAACAGACATCGTCAACCACAGCAATCACGTTTCACTGTCAGGCGGTCAATAAGGATGCTATCCTTACAACTCTGGCTTCTGTTCTGAGCTGCATCGAGAATTTAACTGCCTGCTTCATGTGGCATATCTTGACATCAAAGAAGCTTTTGATTTGGTCAACAGGTCAACACTTTGGCTCGCACTGAAAGCAGTTGGTTTTTCAGATGTTTTGCTAAATCTGATGCACAATCTTCATACTGGTACCAGTACAAGAGTGTGCATTGTTTCACAGCTTTCACCGTGTTTCTACACAACCTCAGTCATGCAGCAGGGATGCATTCTCACCCCAGCACCATTCTGTCAAGCTATCAACTGGATATTAGGACTTGCTGCTCCAGGCTGGTCAAGAAGTGTTTACTGACCAACTATGCCGATGCTGTTGCCTTGCTTTTGGAGAAGTCAGAAGATTTCAGCCCCTTCAAGGTCTTCAAGATTCCACCCACACAATGGGGTTGAATGTCTCATAGAAGACCAATGTCCAGAACCTTGGAGCTGGGCCACCAAAAAACCCTGGTCAGATGGGGTGGAATACTGTGGACAGCACTGACAAGTTCATCCACCTAGGCTGCAAGCGGAGTTCAAATGGTCATATCAAATCAGATGTTCTTCAATTAATAGGTTCTGCTGCCTCCTGCATGAAGTCCATGTCGGGTTTATGGACCATCTTTGCGCTGAGACAAAGTTCAGGATCTATCAAACCTGTGTACTACCTGTACTCCTATACGGGTCAGAAACCTAGTCCCTCTTACAGGCTGACTTGGAACAGTTAGAGGCATTCCATATGCACTCTCAACACCAAATCTTGAGCATAAAATGGTTTGACTTCATACAAAAAGTCAGAATCTCACAAAGATCTGGCCTTCCTTCAATTGTTAACCAAATTCAAAAGCAACATAGCAAGCACACCGTGCTCTCAAACTCTCCATCGACACATGAAGGGAAATATGCCCTGACACTACCGGTGCCACTCAGAGGGCTGTCTAAGAGCTTCATGGATTCATACGATTGAGCCAGATCTGGGAACTTCACTACACGATGCCTGGTGCAATGCCATCAACCATGGTCACTCTGGCTGGTGCAAAGGTCCTTAATAGACTATGCATGTTTGAGAATGATTTATTCCATAACAAACAGTTGCTCGATTAAGAGAAGATTCCACCCCAACCCATTTATATGATATTCATTTTCTTCTAACACTTGTAATAATATTTTATTATTACTAGGTATTTTTATGGCCCCATGTTCAAATACACACAAGTGTTATTACATTTCTAAAGTGCATGTGTAATTATTAATTTGCACATAGAAATTAAACATGCAATTGCTGCTACACTATAAAGAGTTATATGTGTGAATGTCTCATAACAAACACTGTTAAACAGAAAGAGGTGCCCATAAAACCCTACACTGATATAGGGATAAAATTGTATGTTATCTTACAGTTTTATAGTGTTGCCCATCACCATAGTATGTGAGCTTCTTCCATATAAAATATATGAACAGCAAAGTCTCTTTTGGACTGGGTATTCTGGAGATGATTCTGTGAAAGATCTGAACAGATTCCACATCTGGCACTATAGCTAAGCTAGGAGGTTTACACAGAATCACAGATCAATCATTCCAGCTCCTTGCAAATAAAGGATTGCATCGTACTGTATATTTTAGATATTTATCCAGGTTAGTTTGAAAAGCGGACAAGTTATTATCTTTAGAGCCAAAACTTGACAGATGATACGAGTCTATACTGACCACAAAGAGTTTGGAAATGCTGAACTAAAGCACTTGAGATACAGTGAAAATGTCTATGGTTACAAGATATAAGATTTAACCCCCCTTTGCATCATTCATTGAATAGAACTGACCTTTCATTGTCTGCTGCTCAGCTACCTTCCCTGGTGCAACTGCAGAAACAAAAAGAAAAGCAACCTCCATTGACATCATGACTAACTCTAAGAGTTTGTCATGGATATTTTTAGTAAAAGTCACAAACAGGACACAGGCAATAAAGAAAAATTCACAAAAGCCTGTGACCTGTCCCTGACTTTTACTAAAAATATCCATGATAAAATGAGGAGCTAGGCAGCTACAAGGTGGCTGGGAGCTCCAGGGGCCCCCACCACCCGTGGTGGTTTGGTGCTCCTGGGTCCCCTTCCAACCATGGCTTGGAACTGCAGGGGTCCCCCTGCCTCCCCTTGACGGCTACCTCACAGCTCCCTGCTACTGTGGGAGGCAGTGGGACCCTGCAGCTCCCAGCCACCAGGGCTGAAGTTACAGGGGTCTTTGGAAGTCATTGATTCCATGATTTCCGTGACCTCCGTGACAAAATCGTAGCCTTAATCATGACTTGCAGAACTAAAACAATATGGTAAGTACTTGGAAATAGTATTAATACTGAAACAGAGCTGGACAGCTAGTTCAATCACCCAAGAACTAGAGGTCTACCCCTCCAAACATAACATGCACAGAAAGCCCTTAGATTAAAATACTACTAAGCATTTATAAGGTAATTTATCTGCAAAATGTTTACAAATGTGATTCACTTGACCACCCAGAGAATGACAGTAAACAATTTGCATTCTGACAATGATATTAAATAATGAATATTATCGAGTGTAGCTAAATGATTCATGACATGAGCAAAAGTACACAGAGGAGCTGGGCTTTCTAAGGGAGCATTTTGGTGGTTTATATTCATATTATCTGAACAAGATAACTCTGAGGCAAACATTATTACAGATAAGAGAAATTTCACATCTACATAAAACTTACAAGATGGAGTTAGTTAGAATATATGCCAGCAGAAAGCCAATTACATATGTACACAAGAGGAAGAAAGATATTAAGCAGACAAATAAGGGTCCAGCAAATGTTTCCAAGACTGTCATTAAAACTCTGTATTAATTTCTATATTGGCAATTTAAAAAAATGATCTCCCACATATTTTATTTTATACAAATTTAAATCAAGCTGTAGGCAGGGGACGTATAAAAAACTCAGCCTGATTTGAAAAAAAAATGTTAGATGCATAATTGCCTGACTGATTTGCAAGCGCGATTACCCAAACTGCATGAGCAAATTGGGCAATTGTGTGTGCAGATAGGTAGTAAGATTTATGACAGCTCATTTTCAGATTCACAGTGATGCGGAGCATACATTTTACACACAAAATAACATCATACCCAGATCTTCAGGCTACATGGAAATCAATTGAACTTCACAAGGCTTGAAGCAGGTTTGCTTTCCCTTTAATTTGCCTCAAATATTCCAACATCGTGCTAAACTGGCAAATAAATCATTGGTAAAAAAAGATGCAGTATACAACATTAATTAAAACCTTACCCAGCCCAGAAGTTGAGCTCAATACATCCCTAAAGCATGCAGAAAATAACTTCTGCGCCCACAAGCATGCTGTGATTTTTTTTTTCTAAGGACTCTAGCAACAACACAGCTACAAAGAGAAATGAATTGGGCTACTGCCATTCTAGTAGGACCTTGCAGATTAGGAAAAGTGTGGCAACACTCATGGGTATACAAAGATGTTTGGGGGCTTCAGCTGTTAGAGATGTGGAAGGTTATCATCACCTCCAGACAGTTACTGCATTAGGCTCTCTACAGTTCTTCAAAACTTTCATTGGTATTAAATATTTGACCGTTATTAGTTGCAGTTCTCATTTTTGAATGAGTCATCCCCATAGAAAGGCTGCTTACCTGGAAACCACACTATCATAATGGTTATCGCTCAAATACCCAAAGCCTGCAGGCTTTAGTGCAAGGAGTACATTCCTGGCTGCAGAGGCTGCGCACAGGTCAGGGCTGTGCAAAGGAAATACATTAACGCTGGCAAATAGAGCTCATGACAGCGCCAATGCCACAGCTAAAGTTTTATTTTAATAAAATTAACCTAAAGACATTGTTCTGTGTCTTACTGTAAGCAAGGATTTTTGGCACTTCGATGCCATCTGCTGGATAGTTATCATTATGGTCCAAACTTCATGACTAATTAAATCAAGCTCCCATTATTATTTTTTTGGGGGGGGAGAGGAGGAGAAGGGGATTCACCATGTAAATCTTACTTAGCTTTAGAGACGTAAAGACAAATTTATTTGAAGCACCTGCTTAAAAAGTCCAGCTGCTTTGTGTCTCTGTTCATAAAAGGAACTCCGTACACCAGCATCTCCTTTATCCGCAACCTTGCTCTGTTCAGCTCTCAAACTGCAGTATGTGCTGGATAGTAGCTTTGTTTGTATACTGAAGATGCATCTGTTTGTCAAATCCTTATTGTGACATACTGTCTTGTTTTACAATTATAAGAACCTTAAACACTACATTAAAATCCATTTGAACAGAATTCCAGATTTTAAAGATTAACAACTTAACTCTTTACCATTTGGATATAATATTCTAATTCTCAGTTAACACTATGCTAGCAAGATATTGCTGAAGTACATTGAACAATGAGTCCAATATTAATGTTTATTAGTAGTCCTTAAGTCATAAGGAAACAGAAGCAATGATTTTGTTCACATTCAGGTAGCTAGGAACAGAGCTAGTACTATGCAACTGGAATCTCATTTTATAAGGGTATGTCTACACTTACCTCCGGGTCCGACGGCAGGCAATCGATGTTCTGGGATCGATTTATCGCGTCTTGTCTAGACGCGATAAATCGATCCTGGAAGTGCTCGCCATCGACGCCGGTACTCCAGCTCAGCGAGAGGAGTATGCGGCATCGACGGGGGAGCCTGCCTGCAGCGTCTGGACCCGCGGTAAGTTCGGACTAAGGTACTTCGAATTCAGCTACGTTATTAACGTAGCTGAATTTGAGTACCTTAGTCTGAAGTAGGGGGGTAGTGTGGACCAGGCCTAAAAATACACCCATCCAATGCTCCAGTCAACTGAAGTCTCTCTGCTTCCCCTGGACACCTCAGAAACCAGAGCTCTCTTACACCTCCTGCCTGGAGAACACAAGGGTTATGCGGTGTGACCTGGACTTCAGTAAATCTAGGACTTTAAAGACTCTGAACTGTAGAGTTCATTCTCTCCTTAAAGGTCCATCTTGTAGTACCATCATGGTTTAACAGGCCACTGGTTTACTTAAGTGCCTTAGAAGAGTTCAACTGTCAAAGTATTATAGCAAGAGGTGAGCTGAAATAACAAGGGCCCAACTAACAGTGCAACTAACTCTTGTGATTCTATTGTAAGTTTTGCGTGTTTTGGCATGTTTGGCAAGCCCAAATCTTGGAAGTATGGCCCCAATCCTCAAAAGACATGCAGTCACGTTGTATGCCTCTTTAAGTCCCTAAGTCTGCCATTTGAAACTGATGCTTTCAAAACCGCTGCTCAGCTGTCGCCTAACCCCATAGGCACCTAGGGATGTAGGCACTTAAGTTTCCACTGGTCAAGATTTGCAAAGCCACCCCACAGCTGGTAAGCTGCTTTGATCCCTAGCTCAAGCTGAAGCTCCAAAAGTCCTGAAGATTCTCAAACTAAGTGGGAGAACATCTATCTCACAGCAGGACACGATCCTGTAGGTGCATTCTGAGCATGCCTACGACAGGATACCTGTCAGATGCTGCAGGAGAAGGGCTGGATGCAGGCCACTAACAGGTGGGGGAGCAGCACAGCACCCCACAAAAGACAGCCAGCAGTGGAAGGAAACATTGACACCTCTAACACTCAGCCTATCGTGATCAAGAGACAAACTGTTTCTGTTGCTAGGAAATGGGTTACTGAGGCTGCCTAGGTACCTAAGCCCCTTGCCTTGCCATTTCATTTCTGGTTAGTTTAGGAGGCTCCCTGCTCAGTTTGCTGGCTTCTGAAGATCTCTCAGGAGGCTAGGCTTAAATCAGGGCTGAGGATTCCACTAGGATTCAGGCCACCTAGAGGGTTAGATGTAGCTCAGTAGCTTTGAGGATTTAGACTGATATGATTAGGTGAGAATCTCAGCTTTTTCTTTGTTTGTTTTTTTAAATTAAAGTAAGCTTCTAGTCCTCAAGGCTAGAGAGGAAAGCTTGAAAACATGACTCAATGTACTCTAAGGGCTCAAACACCAGAATAAAGTTTTTAAGGTAAGCCATTATAATAAAAACTAGATATTTAGTCTAAACAAAATGTAAATTAGTTTCAAGATAGCAATAAGTCTGAAAGCGTTGGATGGGCTACAGTGATTTTGGCAACTAAACTTTCCTGAACCTCAATTGCCTCATCTGTGAAGTGGAAATGATGATACTTAATTTTTTTGAAGTGCTTTGTGACCCTTGGATGAAAAGCAGCATGTCATTGATTGATAATGATTGTATTTCGTGCTTTTCATCAATAGACATGAAAGCAATTTACAAAGCAGGTAAGCATCATTAAACATAATCATACTAAAGTATTATAGTACAATTGTTAACTATTAACTAACTGTCAGTGAGGACAAATTAATCCAATATATCTGATTGCAGAAATTTCAGATTTTTAGCATTTCACACACTCTGGATAGTGATTTCCACAAACAAAAACAAGGGAAATGTATGATATTTGCTTGACTTTATTATTATTTTAATAAAGAGAATGTAAAGACCTCAATCTTGATGTGCATCAGCAATACATGGAAGGCTATTGCTTTTCATGAAACAAATAAATAATTGTAGGTAAGCAAAATAAGAAAGCTTTCATTACATCAGTGGAACTCATGACTGGAAAGCCATAAAACAATAAATGAGTGGGATTTTTTTTAAAAAAACATTATTGGAAAGAAGGGAAATGTCAAGGGTCACATTTAATAAACCAATACAAAAAACTGCATACTGTGTATTTAGGAAAAAATTAACTGTCATCAGCCTCAAGGTTTATATTGTTTCCAAATTTTGCATAAAGCTGAACCTTCAGGTCAGATAATACCCTCTGAATTGATTCCACTCGAGATTCTAACGCTTCAATTTCTCCTTGTAAGTTTTTCTGGAAGACAAAATATTGGCTAATTAATACCAAAGCACACTGAGCAAAGTTTTTCATTCATTTACCTATAGATTACATAGTCAAGCAAACTATATTCCAATTGTTTAAGAGGATTCATGGACTGGGAACAGGACAGAATTCAGAGCTTTCAGTTGCAAGTTCAAATCCAGGTCAATAGTGACCAGAAACAATTACTCTCCACTAGCTGTTCTGGGCCACATGTTAAATTTGTTGGTAGCAGCTCTTCAGTTACTAATAGACGGGTAGATCTAGATCATAAAATACAAGTGCATGCTCAGCAAAAGCCAAAGACTGAGTCAATCATCATGGCACAGCACCCTTGTATATATTCCCATCACTCCTCCAGATCAGCAGAATACACACTGATAAGGCAGCAGGGGGCATCATTGCGCTGTTATTGCCCATGTAGCACTTCTTCTGTAGCTAACTTGGGAATTTCAGACTAGAATCATTATTAATATTTGACATAGTACTATGTCAAAGATATTCAGAAAGAGTAAGGTTCTAAGTGACAGATGAACAGCTCATGACTATCAGCACACCCATCCTAATGTAGAGCTCTCTGTAGCACTGAATATATCAAAGGGACTCTCCCGCCCTCACAAACCTTTGCCTCCTCCAGCATCTCGTGTGTCTCATCTTGGGAATGACTGATAAAAACATCACCAATCTGATAGGGTATCAGTATTGAATCTTCATCATCAAGCATCATCATGTCATCGCATGCATCCTCCAAATTCTGAAGTTGTTTCTGTGAAGTCAAAACCCGGTCAAAAAGCTGGTCACATTACCCCATATGATTTATGCATTAACAGCTACTTCAGCTTTATAATCAAAGCTGTTCTGAGCTGTAGTGGCATAATCTGGAGAAGGATCAGCAGAACTGTCAGGTATACTTGGCAGAGACAAGGTAGGTGAGCTAGTATCTTTTTTTGGACCAACTTCTGTTGATGGAAGGGACAAGCTCTTGAGAGTCACAGAGCTCTTCTTCAGATCTGGGACAGGTAAGGAAATATTTATTTACAAACTGCACAATCAACTTGTGAAACCTGTTGCCAGGAGATGTTGTGAAGGCCAAAAGTATAACTTGGTTCAAAAAAAGAATTAGATAAGTTTATGTAGGACAGGTCGATCAATGGCTATTAGCCAAGATAGTCGGGGACATAACCCCATGCTCTTAAACCTCTGACTGTGAGAAGCTGGGACTAGATGACAGGGGATAGATCACTCAATTGCCCTGTTCTGTTCATTCCCTCTGAAGCATCGGGCATTGGCCACTGTCGGAAGATAGGATACTGGGCTACACAGACCTGGTCTGACGCAGTTATGGCCATTCTTATGCCTGAGCTAAATACAAACTGGGACAGATTGTTAAGCATAGGGGGTTCACATATACTGTAGTAGGCCACTTCAAATGAACTCAGCAATTGAGGATTAGGATTTCAACAGAGTTGCTTGCACCAGCATAACTCTTGAGTAATGATGTGGAGAGTCTGGCCCAGAAAATGTAGCAAAAGGTCTGTATAATTCTTGACTGACTGACTGACACACACACACACACACACACACACCTTTTTCCCCATAAATGATGATTAAGGGGTTCTAAGAATTGTATGCACAAGTAGAAGATACACATTCAAGATAAATACTGGTCATTTGTGCTTCTCACATGATTACTTCCTATACCTAATCACTCTTCCATCTTCATTTTGCTTTAGCTATTTTCAAACTGACTTTATAGACAGACTAGACTCCAAAAGCAAAGCCAGAATCAAAGTTCTTCTAGTTATAGTACCCTCCAGCCCCTACTACAGACGTAGACCCCAATTTTGAGCTGCACCAAAGATGAGCTCAGTGCCCCTGATGACATGTGAGTAGATAGCAAAGGTACCTTTTTAACTTCTATTTCTTCTTTCAGCTCTGTAATCCTGCTGGTATTTCTTGCAAACTTGTTAATTTTCTGTTGATCTTCAAAAGTAACATTGACATCTTCAGCAGCCTGGACGGGGGGAGAGGTTACAGAGAAGACTGAATTGTTATATAATGTTTTTAGGGAGAATGAAGATAAAGTAATACCACCAAGATTGTTATAACTTTTATACCTAAAAGTTAAGTTATACTTATATTTCTCATAGTTTCTTTCCTAAGGACAGATCTAAACTAGAAAAGATTTGCCAGTACAGTTATGCCAGCAGATGCTCCTCCTGTACATACAGCTTATATCAGCAAAAAAGGGATTTTACTAGTATAGCGTATACTCATTCCCCCAGTAGAATACTGACAAAAGCACTTTTATGCTGATTTAAATGCATCTACACTAGGGCTTCTGCCTCTTCAGAAAGATCATTAAACAACCCCCCCCCCCCATCATTATTAGCCCAACATAATCAGTTACCTTTTAACTTTACCAGCACTGTGGAGCAAACGTTAACTGACACTGCACACAGCAGGGACTAGCCCAAGGGACCCCATCAAGCTGAAAGGCATGGGAGGGGGAGGGGCCCCAGAGCATACCAAAGGGTACCGGGGCAGTGCCTATGGGAGCACACAACACACAGAGCAGCAGGAGGGGAGCGGGGGGAGGGATCAGTGCCCCCTGCCTGGGGGGGAGGGGAAGAGAAGATTGAAGCTCCCCCCCCCCCCCCCCCCAAGCCCGGGAACGCGCAGCCTGAGGACAAGGGCAGGCCACAGGGCAGCCAGTGGTGCCCCGCCCCGTATGGAGGAGTCAGGCGCGCCCCAACACACCGGGACCGCTCAGGCAGCACCAACCCCGCAAAGGGGGGCGGGGGCTAGAGGAAGGAGGCGCAGGGCGGGCCCCGGGCCCCTCAGACGGGGGGGGGGCGC
Source organism: Terrapene triunguis (assembly GCF_002925995.2). Classification (NCBI taxonomy): domain Eukaryota; kingdom Metazoa; phylum Chordata; order Testudines; family Emydidae; genus Terrapene; species Terrapene triunguis. Next base: position 13,707,182 of record NW_020664481.1, read on the forward strand.
AGAGCGGCGCCAGGGGGCCCCTTTGACGGGGGCGGGGAGGCGGCGCAGAGCAGGCCCCGCAGCCGGGGGTCGCAGACCGGGAAGACGGACTTAAGGCTCCCCGAGCCAAGTCCCCCCGCACTCACCGCTTTCTTCATGGTGGCAGCCATGTTGGACTGAACTACTGGCCCCTCTGCGAAGGGGGAGGTCCCAGTTACCAGGCTCCCTCGCCCTAGGTCGGTTCCGGCTCAGCCGCGGCGGCGCTTCCCGCTCCCGAGGCCGCGCTCGCCGGCCCCACCCCCACCGGGATGGGAAGACCTTGTCTCAAACAACATATTAAACTGGAACCCCCGCACTTGGTACTCTCCACTTAAAGGCGCTGTCAGTGGGATATTTATCCGCCGACAGAATAGGGGGCTTTAGATGCCGATCGTGGGAGTTGCCGCTAGGTGGCGCAACGAGCCACCAAATGGAAGGAGGGAGCCCAGGGTAGCGCTGGAGAGCTTTACCCCTCTCCCCATCCCGTCCCCCAGCAATGCACCCATCCACCCCAGGGGGAACCAGCCACAGTGACTCCCCCATTATTGCGGGGGAGCAGTCACCCATGCACTCCCCATGCTTGGGGGAACCTGATGCCTCACCCTTCTCCATGCCCCACTCATCAGTCCATTAACGAATATGGATCAATTACATTAATTACAGTCCCATAAATAAAATATTAATAAAGATTGCTGGTGCCAACGGCCTCTTCTGACTGCGGTAGCTGAGCGCCACATGAATAATAAGGGCATCTACCCTCACATACTCCTCCGAGATCAGGAAGTGTTATCCCCATTTACAGATGGGGTCATCGAGGCACAGAGGCATGAAGCAACTTGGCCGAGGTCACACAGGAAGGCTGTGCCCAAGCCAGGAATTGGTCCCAGGTTTAGTCCTAGGCCGGTGCCTTAACCACAAGACCAGTCCTCTCCCAGGGTCATCTGTCTTGCTGTGGAAATTACTGGAGGTGGAGGGGAAAAATTCTTCAACACCAAATTCCTTTCCAGAGGGACCTTGTGGGCAAATAATAAATATTTTGTTAAAACAAAGGGATGTTTTTTCCTAAATAGAAATAAGGGCAGTTGGCATTTGCACTGCATAATTGCCTCCACATGCTTTGGTTTATTTATTTAGCTTATATCACAGCTACGAAAAAAATCAGGTCATCATAACATTTCATAACCACAGCTGCGGGGGTGTGTTTTGGCTGCAGTGGACTCCTGACAACCAGTTGCCATTAGTGCAATGCTGGGCCCAACATTCAAGAGCCTGGAGCCTTGGTAGAACAGGGTGTATGGCTGATGATGTGTTTGGTGAGCTGACAACTAGCCAAGGTTTTGAGAGCAATTTTATTGACGGAAAGTAGCTTTGGTAGGCTCCCTCCCTAATATTTTCAAAAGATCTTGTGGATACAGCTCAAGCCTCAGTGACCTTGACTTCAGAAAAGCATTTTTTTTTTAAATTGCTGCTGACTGACACAGAGCAGCCAGAGCAAGGTTTGAGATCTGGCCCTTAAAATTCTGCTACTGGTTAGTAGTCCCTAAATGCTTAATCCTGCAGTCTACCGAGCACCGCCTGAGGGTGATGTTGTGTGTCTTTAATTCCCACTGATTTCAGAAGAACAAGATAAATACTATAGCACTAAAGATCAAAAAGGGGGATTTCCAAGAAACATGTTGCTCATAACAGTAACCTTTGCAAATTTGACTTTCCTGTCATGCCCATTTGCTTGCTGTCTTTGGCCCAATGACTATTTTAGTATTTATACACAGTGGCCTAGCACACGTACAGCGCTTTATTTACTGTAAGTAGTCTCAGTGAACTCAACTGGAAAGGACTTCCTATGTGCAAAAAGTTTAACATTTGTAAAGGTTTGCAGGATCTGGGTCTCAGATTGCAGGGTGTATTAATTGGCATATGTAACAACTGCAGGAGACTCAAATATGCAAAGGTTCTTGGAAGCAACCCTATTTACTGTTTAGTGATGCATTTTCCTGAGCCATCTTTCCTGTATATGTATCCTCTCTTGGTTATTTTCAATAAAATAAATTAGGAAACCCGCAAAATCAAAAGAAAAAAATTATACAGGCACACAAAAAAGTAACAAATAGAAAAGTATCAATGTGTGTATGTCTATGTGCCAAGCCCAAAATTAGTGCTTTACAGTTCCCTTGTACTTGTCATGCAAGGCTTTCAAAACTCTCTACAAACATTAATTAATACTCACATCATCACTCTGAGGTATCTAGGTAGGCATTAACTCCATTTCAGAGATGTGGAAACTGAGGCACAGATAATTTAAGGCCAACACTGGGTGCCCAGATTGAAGCATGTAAGGCGTCTCAAGTTGGGCACCCAATAATTGAGTATTTTGGAGAATTTGTGCCTAAGTAATGTGTGTTAGAACAAGGAATAGAATCTAAAGCTACTGACTCCCCACCCTGTGCTTCTGCCACCAGGCCATCCTTCCTCCACAAAAGGCTCATAAAAATGAATCCAGTTAACAGATGAGAGTAAAAGTGAATGAAAGTGCCCCAAGAGCTATAGACACAAGGAGCAATGGCTTACAGAAACTGCCCCCGGCTAACACCAAACGGTTGGGGCTCATTAGTTTTGAAAGAGACTTCTAACAGCCATGGAGAAGAGTTAATGCTTCTTCCCTCATTAGACAGGGAGATACACAATAGCAATACAGAGGCCAAGTCAAGATAAGGAAGAAGTCTGCATTTCTGTCCTGTTATCTGTGGGCTTGGAGCATACGCCTCACAAATCCTCAGATTCTGAGGGGTTGAGATACTGTCTGCACTGGAGCTGGCCAGGACTTTTTCAACAAAGCTTTTTGTGGAAAATGCAGATTCATCAAAACAGTCCATTTCAATGAATTTCCTGTTTCTAAACAATTTTGGGGGGAAGGGAAAGGTTCCAAAATTGTTCTAAGTGAAAAATATTCCATTTTTGGTTCAAAATGACTGTTTCAAAAATTAAGCTAGTTTGTAGTAAAAAGATGTAAAATACATAGAATAAAATCTTCAGAATGTTTTGGCACAATCAAAATGAAACATTTCAATTGGCCTGATTCTCCCTCCTCAAAAAAAAATATATATATATATTTAAAAAAAAAACAGTTTGCAAATATTGGTGAGATTTTTAACTTTTTGTCCCAATTTGGGATGAGAAAATTTTTCAAAATGTTGAAGATTTGGGACAGCAAAACCACTTCTGGCTACATGTATTCCAGAACCCCTCCTTTCATTGCACTAGTAGTCAGCAACCTTCATCTCTGAATTCACTGCAATGTGCACTTCCCAGAGGTGCCCAAGTTCTCTTTTCCCTTCTTAAGGGTTCCCCCATAAAAGAGTATGATTTAGGTCATAGCTATTCCTGTAGCTGCATTAGATGAATAATACACGTTATATCTGAGCCAATTTAATTTCCCTCAACATAAGAGGACTGGAGTTAATAGCAACTGGATGTTTCCAAAGCTTTGAAACTTTCTCTTCTCCTACATGCTTAGGCAGGATTTGTAGTGAGTACATGTTTATGTGTTGCCAAGATGAACTTACTGTGGTATATAAAGAAAGGAAAAGCAGTCTGCACAGATACAATTTTCTGAGGGTGACATAAGATAAACTTATTGAACTCAGTGACCTAATCTCTCTTTCAGTTGCACAAAATGGCTTGCTCTTTCTTGCTTGAGTTTTGTTTTTACATGAACTTACTCTCAGTTTTCAGTTTGGTGGGACTCGTTCCATCAGTCTGTCCTTCTAGTACTTGTAACCTAACCACTCTTCAACTCATGCCTCTTCCTTGGTTCTTTGGGCATTTTCCCAGCCATTACTTGCCCTAGTTTTTGCAGTACAACTCAGTGGGAAACAGGGCCGGCTCTAACTTTTTTGCTGCCCCAAGCAGCAAAAAAAAAGCGCTGCCCCCCCCGAGCTCCCCCTCCCCCGCCGAGCGCCGCGCCGCCGGAGCCCGCCCCCCCGCCGAGCGCCGCGCCGCCGGAGCGCACCCCCACGGAATGCCGTGCCGCGCCGCCACCCCAAGATTGGCCGCCCCTTACCAGGTGCCGCCCCAAGCATGTGATTGGTTGCCTGGTGCCTGGAGCCGGCCCTGGTGGGAAAATAAAAAGGGCACAGACAGAACTGATGGAAGCAGACTAGGGCCAGGTCTACACTACAGACCTAGATCAGTATAACCAGAGGTGAAAGTAAGCCGGTACGCCCCAGTACGGCATACCGGCAAGAGCCAGTTTGCCGTACCGGGGCGGCCCGGCTTCCCAGGGGGCAATTTAAAGGGCCTGGGGCTCCCAGCAGGGGCTGGAGCCCCAGGTCCTTTAAATTGCCACCAGAGCCCCACTACTGGAGCCCTGGGGTAGGGCTGTGGGGCTCTGGGGGCTATTTAAAAAGTCCGGGGCTCCCACTGCTTCTACCGCCCCAGCCCTTTAAATAGCCGCCGGAGCTCCACCGCCACTACTCCAGAAGCAGGGGAGCCCCGGACCCTTTAAATAGCCCAGGAGCCCAGGGGTAGCCGGGGGGCTCCAGGGGCTATTTAAAGGGCCCAGGGCTCCAGCTTCCCCAGGGCTCCCGCGGCTATTTACAGGGCTGGGGTGGTAGAAGCAGGGGAGCCCCGTGCCCTTTAAATAGCCCCCAGAGTCCCGGGCTGGTGCTGCTACCCCGGTGGGGGGGGGCACTTACCTTACAGGGTAAGCTGGGGCTGGCTCTGACTCCCTCAGCCCTGCCCCTTCTGCCCTAGGCCCCGCGCCTTCCGGGGGCCAGAGCTGGCCCCAGCGTACCGGTAAGTCACTGGACTTACTTTCACCCCTGAGTATAACTATGTTGCTCAGGGATGTGAAAAATCCACATCCCTGAGCAAGTCATTATACCAACCTAACCCCCAGTGTAGACAGTGCTATGTTGACAGGAGAAATTCTCCTATCAGCATAACTACTCGGAGAGGTGGATTAGCTACACAGATAGAAGAAGCTCTCCCATCAGCATAGTAGCATCTTCACCAAAGCACCACAGAGGCACAGCTGCACCAGTGTAGCACTGAACATGAAGACAAGCCCAAGGTCCCTGCTATAGGTTCCTGCCCCAAAGTGAGCCCCATGTGCACAGAAGTGACTCACCAGCCAAAACCCTCTTGTGGCTGGAGCCTTCCCCTTAGTCTCCCTACTGTTGGTCATGGTGTCTGGGTCTTCGATGGCCAGGTAGCTTCAAAATTCAACCCCTCAAGTCCAGCTGTAACTGGTCACTACCCAAGCTGGCTTCTCCCAGCTCACCTCTTCAGTGTCCCTTCACCCAGTTCTCACCTGGTTAAAATGGAATTAAAAGAAATCTTTTGCTTAGCATATCTAGACTTACACCTCTCATAAACTAAACTAGACATAGTATTGTTATTTTAGGCCTTGTGTGAGGGATTAAGGTTTTATTTCAAGGAGATGGCCAAGAGATTCTTAAGTAACATGGCTAATTTACCTTATTCCACATAGTCCTGGACCCATGTTTCAATTGGAAAGAATAAACCAGTTCTGTGTACTTTTCATGAGTTCTATTAAAAAGAATAAGCGAGCAGATATTAAGCAAAAATGTCACTAAGGCTAAAATAATTATGACTTCATTAAACTAATTAAGAATGAAATAATACAATGATCAAATCAAGGGCACAGTTAAGAGTGAATCAATAGATCAATGGGTTAACAATGATGTTGGCTTAGATAACCATCATACCCTGGGAAAGAGCACTCTTAAATCCCTAAAATTAACCTTTAAATGCGCCACCTAATCAGTATAATATCTCCTTGGTTAGAGTGTAAGCTGTGAGCATTGTAACACTACCTCTGTTCTGAAATCACTTGGTAAAACTCACGGAGTTTAGCCTAACAGAGTTTACTGTTCCAGGGGATCCCTCTTGGTCAGGATCTAAAACCAAAGTGGACAGTTACATTCTACACCAGTATCAGAGGGGTAGCCGTGTTAGTCTAGATCTGTAAAAAGCGACAAAGAGTCCTGTGGCACCTTATAGACCAGGGATCGGCAACCTTTGGCACGCGGCTCGCCAGGGTAAGCATCCAGGCGGGCCGGGCCAGTTTGTTTACCTGCCGCGTCCACAGGTTCAGCCGATCGCGGCTCCCACTGGCCGCGGTTCGCCACTCCAGGCCAATGGGGGCTGCGGGAAGTGGCGGCCAGCACGTCCCTCGGCCCGCGCCGCTTCCCGCAGGGTGCTTACCCTGGCGAGCCGCGTGCCAAAGGTAGCCGATCCCTGTTATAGACTAACAGAAGTATTGGAGCATAAGCTTTCGTGGATGAATACCAACTTCGTCAGACGCATGTGGTGGAAATTTCCAGAGGCAGGTATAAATATGCAGGCAAGAAAGACTGATTTTTGCCTGCATATTTATACCTGCCTCTGGAAATGTCCACCACATGCGTCTGACGAAGTGGGTATTCACACACAAAAGTTTATGCTCCAATACTTCTCTTAGTCTATAAGGTGCCACAGGACTCCGTCGCATTCTACACCAGATTTCACTGAGGGGTTTTAAATTAAAGCAAAACAGCAACTTCCTTTAGTTATGGCTAATGTCATTTCTGAAAAATAGCTAATGGCTTAATCAGCAACATATACTCACTCATACATTTTCTCATTAGCCCATTACAGTCTTACATGTTTACAGGGCAAGCCCTGCCTCTGACCTTTCTAATGAGAGCTCACAGATTTCCAGAGCATACTCTGTCCAGAAAAATAATGTTTCTGTCCTCCCACAAAGATCTAGCCCAACGCAGTTCAGACACAACCATCTGTCCCTGATGTCAAGGCAATGTGTTTTTCAAGCTTCTCTCTCCAGTGCTAGAATTCATTACCATATTATGTGAAGTCTCTTTTCTTCCCCAAATCAGTTTTTTTTCCCCAACCAACTTTGAACCAGATCATCCCCACCACAATGGGAGGTTCCTTTTTTCCCCAAGCATTAAGTGTAGGGCTTCAGGTCATTCTGCAAGTATCAACCTGACCCACTGAGATCAGGCAGCCCAAAGCAGGCAGAAAGCTCCCCTAGTGAAGCAGCTAGAGATTCCCGTTGTGTAGAGGAATTCTTTGGTGGAATAAATCTGTTTCGATGTCTCTACTCGACTCATATGGGAACCATGCTGGGGCAGGAGGTGGTGTGACCAGAAAGCTCTATGCTCCAGTGATTCTGGTCCAGTGGAGTGGCCCTCAGTATAACTTAGGACCTGGAGCTATTCTTCCTTACTCCAGTATGGCAGATAGTACCAAAATGAAGGAGGTGCACAGCTGGCACAAAAGCAAGTCTGTCTCTCCACTGCCCCATCAGCTCAGGACATGCACCAGCCACTATTCAGCCAGACACAAGGCTCTGGGCCTATTACCTTAGCTCTGTATTGCTATCTTTCTAACGTCAATTTAATAAAGTATAGGCTTACTCTGACAAGTGACTATAAAAACAGCACATTGTCTCTTAGTGACTCCATATCAAATGTGCTCAGTTTACCATTAAAAATATGTTTGTTTGTTTTCTTATGTGCAGCCCCACAAGCTCAGCCTGGGATCTAAGGGTCTATCTGGCTTCTTGGTTTGCACATCATCACCAATAATAAAGGCTCAGCAGCTCAAATTAGCCCTCAGTTATACCTGTACAATCCAACCATACTCAACTGATGGTCTCAATGATACCTATGCAACCCTTTTGTTCCCACTGGGTTGTGCAGGTGTCCCTTAGTAAACAATTCATATAAGAAGGGATAGAATCCAACTCGCTTACCCTTAGCTGTCCTGTGTTTGCAGGGCCAACAAGAACAAAAAGCATTAAAAACTTATTCTATCTCTGGCTTTAAATACAGACAGGAACAGAAGGTCTGGTGAGTAAGCTGTCATTTTTGCACAGGCATTTTCAGAGTAAAACCGCACTCTAAGGCCATAATCTGCATTCAGATTGGAAGCGTTTTAAACAATGCTCACTTAAACAATACCCTTTGCAAGCACTGTGTCTGCCTGCCTCCATGTATCTCAGGTTCTCTAAGACTGGTGCCCAATACAGAAGATGAGAATTTGTTACTAAAAGCATGAATGGGATTGAAGAGAATACTACCAATATATTTTGATCCCTTTAGCTAGTTATTCCAAATCCACTGCTAAAGCCTTGTCTACAGTGAGCTTTCCCATAAAAACTCCTATCTTTCTTATAGCACCAGAGCAGCTCCTCTGTAATAGCCATGGTGGGAGCTGGTGTAGACTGGGTACAGATGTATTTACCATCTTGTAGTTTAGACTTGCTCTGAGTACAATAGATGACAGAGTAATAAAAATGCCCCATCCTGGGTTGTAGCACTTCCACCACTGTTATAACTGGTGAAATTGTACCAATGACAGTACAATGACTGGAGAGTTCCCCCAAAATACTAGTGTAATATGTATGGAATCAGCAAAATGAGTTTGGCTCACTTTCTAACGCTGGTCCTATCCATTTTCTCCCTTTTTTTCTTATCTTTCCAGTAAATACCCTCCCCATATATCCCAAGACATATCATTGGATGAATTATATCTATTAGAGATGAGCTCTAGCTGCAAAAATCAAATATAGATCCAGATTCCAAACACTCCATGCATTTCAATTGTGCTTAATAGGGATGGGAAAATTAATTTTACCAAATTGGACCCTACCATGAGTTCTAGATTTCTGTCAGAACTCTCACTCTGCAAGATGAAGCTCTGTATGGCTCTAACAAAATATGAGCTGTGGGTTGCTGCGAGTTCCTTCCCCTAATTGCCCTAGAAGCAGGACAAGAATGGTTATTTAAAAAATCTTCAGTTTGTATACTATAGGCTGCTCTTTAATTAGAAATTCATGTGTCTAGCTAGCTAGTTATCATCAGAATTTACGAAGTGCCTGCCCCTACAGAATCTACATGCTGTCTAAGTTTTCAAGTTGTTGTTTTATTTTAAACCCTCCTCCCCCAATTCTAAATTGTAGTGGGGAATGTTTCAAGAAAATGAAAATGTTTGTGGAACCCCTTTTTTTTTTTTTAAAGGTATAGAGGTTTCACGCATGCTCGGTTTCCCCCAACCTTTGGGCAGGTCTACACTTACTTCCTAGTCTGGCCGTAAGCAATCAATCTTCTGGGATCGATTTATCGTGTCTTGTCTAGACGCGATAAATCGATCCCGGATGGATCCCGGAAGTGCTCGCCATCGACGCCGGTACTCCTGCTCCACGAGAGGAGTACGCGGAGTCGACAGGGGAGCCTGCCTGCCACGTCTGGACCCGCGGTAAGTTCGAACTAAGGTACTTTGAATTCAGCTACATTATTAACGTAGCTGAATTTGCGTATCTTAGTTCAAAGTGGGGGGTTAGTGTGGACCAGGCCTTTGTGTAAATAATATTCAGCATCTTTTAATCTGCAAAAGTTCTTTCTTGCTTTTTTTGCGGAATCCAGTGTATCCTGGGAGAAAGCCTGTGACTCCTGGTGAGTATCTGACATATGCACTAATTTGATGCTTGACCAAATAAAGAGATAAATATGGTAAGTGTTTTCCCCATGGTGATATCTGTATTCAATAGTCGTGTAGGTAGGAAACTAAAATCCCATCTAGAGAAATCCATGCATAAGCATTAAATTGAAAGAAACAGCAGGATCCCAGGAGGGTTTAACTGATGAGCTGCTTAGGCACTTGCTCTAATCCCTGATGTACATACACATGAATAGAAATAACCAGGATGTGGCCTAGAGGGTATTGAGTTCAATGGAGTGTGGCCTCAGTGCCTTTTGACTGACTAATGGTAAAGGCAGAGATAATTTGGATGTCTTTTTGTAGTTTTAATGGAAAGAATGATGCCAAAATACACTGTGATTCATACAATTAGCAAACCAATATTTTAACTCATGTATATGTGATCATGGAGACATACTGCTGGAATAATAGTATCTTTTACATGTATATGGGACCTTTGATCTCAAAATAGTTTACAGACTAAACACAAGGATTGCTTCATCCACCCCTCGGGTGAAATACAACAATGCCACATAATAGTGTAGTACAGAAAGTGAAACGTCCCTGATTCTTTTGACACTGCAGGAGGAAGTTACAGAGGCCAAATGTAATTGCCGATTTGGAATTTGAACGGGGCTGTTAACTGGCCTCCTCGTTGAAGAGTCCTAAATGATCACAACCACGATGCTGAATGTCGTTCAAAAGCTGACAACTACAGCAGCAAAGGGGCTCCTAACAGTACATTAGGACTCTGAGTTCAATATTGACTCAGAAGGAAGAGTGTTACCTCTTAATAACCAGCATAACTTCTTGAAGAATCTTACTTGCCCAAGCCTCAGGGGGCTATGCTTGTGAGATCTAAGAAGTCTGTATATTTCATGGAAATGAGCTATAAAAGTATCCTTCACAAATACATTATAAACCATCCTTACAGGAGGAGTTGTTCAGAACACAGACAAAAGGTATTTGATTGTATTAATGCAAATAAGTTTCAGAAAATACTCTTACAGTATATTTTATTTTTTGATATCTCAACACAGCCTCCTAAGAACAATATACTCATTGTCCTTTGTTTTGCACATTAGCTAGTATCATCCTGTAAAAATGTAACCTTGAATAACTTCAGATTAGTAACAGCATCAGTTTGCTTCCAAAAGATTCTGTGTGGCATCAGGCTTGCCTGAATCAATATCATCCCTCAGACTGAAAGTAAAACATCTGCACAAACATTTCAGGCTCAATCAACAAATCCTGTAAGTCAGCTGGTGTTGCCTTTGGTTCAAGTTTTTGCATGACTTTATTCAACAGGACTAGACAGTGGCTATATTTGTTGTGCCGGGTTACAGGTAGGACGTTAATGCAACAAGTAAAGGCCACTCAGTTCATTAAGTTCATCTCATAGACTTGTAGTATGATGCATATTATTCAAATTTCAGGGACATTTTTTCCAAATGAAAATCATACATATTTTTGAAGAGGTTTCCTTGTCTTTTACAAACACTCGTGTCACTGCTACCATCTTAGATTATTAATGACCAAGATTTTTTTTAAAATCAGAGACAACAGTTTTCATAAATGTGCAGTACAAATATGCACCCATTAATTAGCAATATGCTAATTTGTACAATACAGCTCCTAAGGTTACAGGAAATGCACATGTAAAATGGCCAAATAGACAGCTAAATGGTCCTGTGCATGAAACTGCATGCATAATTGCACATGGAAATTAGGCACAGAAATACAATCATTTTTAAGTTCACAGTTCTGAAAATCTGAGCCCAATCTTGCTTTTCACTATTCAGGGTTTTTACTTTTGGCATTTGACACATCATGGACAGTAAAACTAGTTTGTCAGTTATAGACCACGGTTCATTTTCTGTTGATAAGAAGTTGGGTTTGTTGGGGGAGGAGGGCAGTTAGAGGACCCTCCCTTGAATGACACTTTTGTTTGAAAGGGCTAGGAAGCTCCAATGGAACTGCATCCCCCTTCCTCATTGGAATGAAAACAAAAGATTTAGAATGGTTTTCTGAAAACAGAATTGTGTCAAAATGTCTGTTTTTGCATCAAAAAGTGAGTGGGTGGCCTAGTGGATAGAGCTGTGGTGTGGAAGACCTAGGTTCAAGTTCCTGTTCGGCCTGATTCAGAAGAGAGTTCTTCATCCCAGATCACTCTGAGTCTCTAACTCTCTCTCCATTGTGACAAAAACTGTGTTGAAACCAGTAAGTCTCCACAAAACCTTTCCAAATTTTCAAATCAGTGTTAGCGCCATCTCTGACCCTCTCACCACCACCAGGCCTCGATGTATTTTGCTTGCATGCCAAGGGACTGTCAGAAAGTTTTACAGAGTGTAAATTATGCTGTTTTGCACTGGGAAGATTTCTGTAAGGCCTGTTCTACAGTAGAAGTTATGCCACCATAGCTTTGTCAGGAGTGTGAAGAAAATTACACTCCTAACCAACAGAGCTATACTGGCAAAAGCCCCTAGGATAGATGCAGTTATACCCACAAAAAAAGCCCTTTTGCCACTGCAGCTTATTCCATTCAGGAAACTGGTATAAGCTCTACTGGTACAGCAAAAGAACTCGTTTGTGCTACAAGCTGCATCTACACTAGGGGAATTTGCCCCTATAGCTATACCTGCAAACCTTTCTCACGTATACGAGGCCAAAGTTACACCTTTTTCCATCCCCTTAGTTCTTTTCCTTCTACACCCTGCCCTTCTGAGCCACAGATCATAAATTACACCAATTTAAATTCCTTCAAACCCACTTACTAATGTGTATTTTACACCATTTTCCCATAAGGTCAGAATGTGGCCCACTGTATCCTAAGGAAAACTAGCAGAATCGATTGTAATATTAAGAAAAAGAGCAATCTAATTTTCCATTCAAGGGCTCCAATCTGTCATGTTAACATCTGCAGTCAAGGGTTGTGGTTATTATTTATACAGCAACATGAACAATGCTTTACAAGCAAATAATAAAAGATCAGATCCCTGCCCTTTGGGACATATAAATTGAATTAGATTGAAAATACAAGAAAAATGATTACAGACCACAGCAAAAAGGATGGGTGGGGTAAGTACAAACAGTAATCAATGGGAGGTGACTCCTGCTTTTATGGAAGGATGTTGATGAAGAAGTATGTGAATAAAGACAGACACAAGGATGGATTTAATCAGCAGGCCACAACTTTATTAACTTAATACGGGGAAAGGGTTCCATACTTCCCACCTCCCCCGTTTCTCAAATACCAGGTGTCACGGAGTGTGGGGGGGAGACAAAGCCCTGCACCCCCGGCTTCCTGCGATTTACCGTGACTCTCAGCCAGCCAGTAAAACAGAAGGTTTATTTAGACGACAGGAACACAGTCCAAGACAGGTCTTGCAGGTACAGACAACAGGACTCCCTCAGTTAGGTCCATCTTGGGAGGTCAGGGAGGCCAGAGCCCCATCTGGGCTCCCCTCCATTTTCCCAGCCAGCTCCAAACTGAAACTCCCTCCGGGCGGCTCACTCAGCCTCCCCCCAGCTCCTCCCCTAGCCTTTGTCCAGTTTCTCGGGCAGAGGTGTTACCTGGCCTCCAACCCCCCTCCTGGGTTCTCATGTTACATGCTCAGGTATATTCCCTCAAAGAAAGTCTCCCATCCTCAATGCAGACAGTCCCAGTAAAACTCCCCTGCCCCCTTCCCGGGTCAATACTCCCCACTCAGTATTCAAAGAACACATTAAGAACATTCCCACTTTGTCACACCAGGCATTTAAGTAAGTCTAGTGCGGGGTTGTAGAGATCCCATTTAACCAAACAATCCAGAACGCCAGGTATGTCGTCCTCAGCCTTTCACTAGAACTCAACTCAGTTCTGAATCCTCTCACCTTTACTTCTTTGAGGGGTTTGTAGAAGGGTACCAAAGGAGGACCTCTGTCTGCAAAGACTTCAGGTCTCCTCTTCTTCCAGAGGCACAATGTTCATCAACAAAATCCCAGATCTCTATTACCTCTTGGAGCTGACCCTTTTGGCCTTTATCCACGGTGGACACTGGCTGCATATTGCAACAAACTAAACAGTCTTACAAATTCCTAATATAAATGTTTAAGTCCTACTCTTTGCTGACCAAATTGTGCCTCCATAAAGCTGGGATGAAAGTGAGCTCTGCTAATTTGGCCCAATGAGAAAAATTCCTTCCTGATCCCAAGGCAATTGTTCAGACACACAATATCTTAAAAACTCAGCTTCTTTACTACAACTGCAAGACTTAAATTAAGTCTTAAAATCATATTAATTTTCTTGATCTGTGGATTTATTCACTGATTTGAGACTCTATGTTTTCTTCAAAGAAGAATTTTACTACTGTTTCTCGTGTGATGGGACTGCCAATTATGTGTATTTTGTATGTGACTGATTAAATATTTTATGCTGCAAATGGCTATGCTATTCTGTTATACCTTTCCCAAAACCTAGTTAAAAGCAATTTTGTTAACACTGGCACATCTGCCTTGGCTATGGGACTTGTCATACAAGATTCAGAGAGAAGAAAAGGCAAGTTTTCTCTAGCAAAGGGGTAAGCCTAGCAGAATATGGCTCAAAAATATTTGAGGGTCCTGTGGCACCTTTAAGACTAACAGAAGTATTGGGAGCATAAGCTTTCGTGGGTAAAAACCTCACTTCTTCGGATGCATCCGAAGAAGTGGGCTGTAGCCCACGAAAGCTTATGCTCTAATAAATTTGTTAGTCTCTAAGGTGCCACAAGTACTCCTGTTCTTTTTTTGAAGAAATTATGAGTGAACTCATGCCCCCTTGAAGTCAATGTGAGTTTTGCCATTGACTTCAGTGGGGCCATGATTTCACCCGGGGCAGCTCTATGTTTTTTGCCGCCCCAAGCATGGCAGTCAGGTGGCCTTCGACGGCACACCTGTGGGCGGTCCACGGTCACATGGATTTGGCGGCGTCTCTGCAGGTGATCTGCCGGTCCTGCGGTTTCGGCGTACCCGCCGCCGAATTGCCGCCGAAACCGTGGGACCGGCGGACCTCCCACAGGCATGCCGCCAAAGGCTGCCTGACTGCTGCCCTCACAGCAACCGGCACGCCGCCCTCCGCGGCTTGCCGCCCCAGGCACGCACTTACTGTGCTGGTGCCTGGAGCCGCCCCTGATTTCACCCCATAACTCTTGCTTCAACTGCTCTGGTCTCAGTGCCTGAACCAAAGCCCATTAAAGTCAGTGGAAAGACTCCTATGAACTTCACTTTAGATCAGGCCCTAAATGAGGAATGTTGTATCATGTACTTTGGAATACATTTATTTCTTTGTTTTTTTTTTTCATTTTCATAGATACATTCAAAGAGTGACACAGCTATTCTTGAACTAAATGGATCTCTCAATCAAGATGTTTTTTTGTGAGATCCCTACAGGAGGGGAGGAAAGGAATAGCTGTTGTTTGAAAATACTCTTAGCACAGCATTTTAACAAAATTTGAGAAAATCATTAGCTCTTGCAGATCCTGAACTTGCTGAGCTGTGGATGTAGTGACTTTCCTGCCAGTGAACTACATCACACCCATAGAACTGAAATAAAACCCTTTTCCATTACATAATTCAAAAATTGCTTAACAGAGGAGTGGATTGCATATTAACAGGGTCGTTTCCTCCCTCAGATTAGCCAGAATTATGGAAAATTTGATCAGTCTAGTCTTGCCCATTTCAGACTCTTTCTAAGAAGATCATTTTTGCAGAGACCAAGTTGTGACCATTTAAATAAGCGAGTTCAATGTTCTCAGTCTGGTTCCTAAAAGACAGCTGTCCATGTCACAAAACCACCAACTCAGGCCTTGGCTACACTGGCGCTGTACAGCGCTGCAACTTGCTGCGCTCAGGGGTGTGAAAACGCCTCCCCTCCCCCGAGCGCAGCGAGTACAGCACTGTAAAGTGCCAGTGTAATCAGAGCCTGCAGCGCTGCACGCTCACTCGCAGCGCTGCAAGCTATTCCCCTTGGAGAGGTGGATTACTTACAGCGCTGCGAGAGAGCTCTCGCAGCGCTGGCGGCGTGACTACACTCACGCTTCACAGCACTGCCGCGGTAGCGCTGGGAAGTCGTGAGTGTAGCCAAGGCCTCAGTGGGCACTGATTGTCCTTTTTGTTATCTGTCTCACCAGAAGGACCAAGTATCAAATGTGGCACAGAGACTGAATTCCCCCACCATTTAGACCTGGAGCAGGATGTGTTTTGAGTGGAACTGGTTGAAAAACAACAACAAATCACACAAAATTATCCACTTTTGCCTCCTCCCCTTTTTGGGAACCCTTTGACCAGCTCTAATTCTGAGGCATCTTGGCAGGGCATGTCTCTGGCATACTCTGATTCTGTGGCTAGATCACTTCATTCACCAGGGTAACCCATCTAGTGTCTTTCCCCATGCAATACATTCACTAAAGGTTGGGGTGAATGTGGTGTTTTGCTTTAATGTTTTAAAGAATTAATAGTAAAGCCCAGGGGCTAGGTTTTGTGTCTTTGCTTAATGCTGCCTTTGTTGTGTTGTTGCTGTTTTATCTCTGCAGTAATCACTGGTTCCCCCCTCCCCCTTCTATTTTCTTCACTGGTCTGATTATGAGACACACGAACAAATATTCTTTATACACTGATCTCCAGTGAGATCTCATAGGCAACCCCCTTGTCTCCAGCTATTTCTGTCTGGTTATCCCGTGTACACTGCAGCCATCCCCAGACTCTTCCATTTCACAGTGAGCTAGAAAGAGGCACAGGGGGAATAGATATTGACATATGAAATGCAACCAGAGATAAAGAGAGGTAAAAAAGGAATCAAGCCTCTATAGTTTAGCATCTGCCCTTCACGCAAAGCCTCTGGATTGCACGTGACTCCCTCACTCACAGCTGCAGTTCCAGACTCTGTGGCTCTTGCCCTGTGAGAGGGAGAGAGAGGAGAGATGAGTGCACACACATACACACACGCTGTGAACTGCTTCACCTCTGCTCACTGTCTTCAGTGCCAGGCCCTGGCTTGAACCGCTGCCTCAGAGGTCGGGTAGCACAGTGTATTATCACAAACTGCTTCACATCAGATTTTGCTATAGCAGCAGTATCAGAAATGGCTTCTTATCAGGGAATTTTCTACTGGTAGAAAAAAACGGACACCGCAGGTGTACCATTTTTAACTGCATTTGCTTGTTCATAGGCATTTGGGTGGCAAATTATGAAGGAGGAGGGTCTCTGTCAGAATTTGTTACTCACCTTTATTCATTGCTTTTTTAATTTTAAACGTTTTAAATCTGAATTTTAAATGTGGACATAAATAAAATATATTTGACTACATATAAACACATTTTAATATAGTGATTCAACTTTAAGTTTTGTTTGTTTGGTTGCATGTATATTAAACTATATATATGTTATAATTGTTATTAATGTGTATAATGTCAATATCTTAATAAAATATGTATCAACAAAATAACTATTAAAATATAAAACTGAGTTAGTCACATAAGTATTACATATAAATTCCTATACATAGAATTAATCTGAATATTTCAGGCAGATATACTCTTTCATTATTAAATGACTTTGAAAAGTAATCAGTCAATTTAAAAAATGATGACAGAGAAATAATTCAAATTATTATTGGAATAAACTCTTACATTATATTTTTAAACTTTTTGCTAGAATTAATGCATATGCTTTTATTTTTCTCTATACATATGATCTGTAACCAAATTATGACTATTAGCTGCATTTCAAATGTTAGTATTAATGACTAATTATCATTATTAATACAAGCCTGATCCTTATCCCAATTTTTCCATGGTGTCCAGATGTATATGTTACTTTCTGGATACTGGATCATGACCTTTATTCTTATGCTCTGAAAAGTTATTTTCTGTTTCCTAACCTGCCCTCTCATGTATGGTATGCATATACCTCATTTTTTCTCTCTTTCTCTCTCTCGACATCATCATCATTTGTCGTTTGGACAATTGATATAGTTGCAATAGGTACAGCAGCTCTCCAAGCAAACAACAAAATAAATATGATGTAATCTGTTTTTTTTAATGAGAAAAGTTATGGAAATAGAAATCCAACTTATTGGTAAGATGTGATATTTATTTCAAAAATGAAATGTCATAGAATTCTTTTCATTTTGGGCAGCATATTGAAAATCATAAATGATACATCTCTCTAGTTGTCTTAAACTGTTCCTTTCATGCTGGTAATTATCATTACTGTAGCCCATTATTTCTGAATGCTTTTTCAAACACTGCAGGGAAGATAAATAGATAAACTGCCATGAGGCCATATGCAGGTATGTCACACTTCCCTCAGCTCTCTAGGACACCAAAGACAGCTATGGTAACCATGAACATGTTTAGGCTGGTGTATGTGTAAAATATTTCGCTGAATCAAGTCTCCTTAGGCAGCTCGGGACATCATTCCAGATAGAGAAGATCTGCCTTACCTGGGCAGTAGGCTATACTGTGCCTTTAACAGCACAGCCGCGGGGGAGAGAGTGCTGAGATGTACCATCCATCCAGGAACACAAACCCCTCTGCCACCCATACTCAACCAAAGCAATTCGGTAACTGATCTCCTGCCCATCCCAGGTTTCTCCCTCTCCTCCTTTCCTCTCTTATCCCCAGCTCCTGCCCCTGACTAGGGTGACCAGATGTCCCGATTTTATAGGGACAGTCCCGATTTTTGTGTCTTTTTCTTATATAGACTCCTATTACCCCCCCACCATCCCCTGTCCCGATTTTTCACACACACTTGTTGTCTGGTCAGCCTACCCCTGACATTGTCTATCTATCGGACTTTCTCCTTCCCCTTGGCTTCCTTCACCAGTTTTACCATCCTCTGGAGGTTTGGGGGCCACCCTGCACAAATTCTACCCACCCGCCTCTCCGATTTGTCCCCTCTGCCCCCCGCCCTTCTAGCACCAAGCGGATTCTGATTTCAAGGAAGGGCAGACTCAGGGCAGCGCCTTCAGCAGATGCTGCTGCGCGCTCAGCACCAGCGCAGGGCGAGAGAGGCACTGTCTGACAATGCACTCCCTCACCCGCAGTCAGCTGACCCCCGTAAGGACCCGCCCGCCCCGCCGCGGGGTCCCGGGGCCACGCCACCTGAGTCCCGACCCGCCCCACCCAGCTCTCCTATTGGTCCCAGGTTAAAGTCCAACAGACATCCCCAAGTGCTATATATACACACATCTCCGCCGGGCTATGGGAAACCACAGAGCGGGAGAGAGGGCAGCAGCATCTCTGGGAGAGTAGCTTGCAGCCAGAGCCCATCTGCCACCTGCAGCCAGCGCCCTCTGCCACCCAGAGCCCATCTGCCACCTGAGAGCCAGGGACCCTCTGCCACCCAGAGCCAGAGCC
>NW_020664481.1:13726090-13760168 GCF_002925995.2 Terrapene triunguis
CCTCTGCCACCTGCAGCCAGGACCCCTTTGCCACCTGCAGCCCCGCAAGGCCACCTGCCTCTCCCGGCCAGGTCCCTCCGACCAGCCCCTTTGCACCCACACCCGTAGTGATGAGCTCCCCCTTGAAAAGAGCCCCGCTGCTCAGGTCCTTCCTGACGCTGCGAGATGCCAGCACGCAGCAGCATCATCAGCAACCCCGGCTGCCCACATCCTCCGCCTGCGCCTTCCACCCTAAGGCGGAGGAGGTGGCGCCGAGCGAGCCGGCTCCTCACTGCAGGGGGCACCCCCTCTCCGCCCTGCCCGGCCCCACCAACTGGCCCCTGCTGGGCAGTCTGCCGGACGTCCTCTGGAAAGGGGGGCTCAAGAAGCAGCACGAGACGCTGGTAAAAATAACCATCAGCTGGGGCTGGAGGGGAGAGGCTGCGGAGGGAGGCGCCGAGAGGGCTCCTGGGGTGGGCAGTGGTGGCTAACCCGCGCGCAGGGGGTCTGCCTTGCTCCAGATGTACTTCGCCTGGGGCCGCGCATACAGGAGAGGGGAGGGAGGGCATCGCAGCTGGGCTGTTCCGGGCGCTCACCTGGGACTCTCCTGCTGCTGTCTCCTTGTCCTAGGCTGATTACCACCGAACATTTGGGAAGATTTTCCGCATGAAGCTGGGCGCCTTTGACTCAGTTCACATCGGAGCCCCCTGCTTGTTAGAAGCTCTGTACCGGAAAGAGAGCGCTTACCCCCAGAGGCTGGAGATCAAGCCCTGGAAAGCCTACCGGGACTACAGAGACGAGGGCTACGGGCTGCTGATCCTGTAAGTGGAGATGGGGATCTGAGCATCTCGGGGTGGGCAGGGAAGAGCACCTGAGCCACAGCCCAGTGAAATCCGTGAGCGGGATGTGAGAAATAAGTTGCTGCACTGTTTGAGCCCTTAACCTCCCTGCAAAGATGAAGACAGATCCAGTGCGGGACTCGGTGAAATCAAGGATGCAAAGAGGAGAACGGGCGCAGCAGCCGCACAGCTGATAACGCTGCTGGGCATGCTGTGTAAATAGAGCGAGGTGCCAGCAATGATGGCAAAGCCCCATTTCAGAGGCTGGGAAATCGATCTTGTTTGCAACGGCTCTGCCTTGCTCAAGGCACGTGCCTATCCCGGCAAAAGGCGATTTCCAACTTGCTTACACTGCAGTGATGCTATAAACCTCCCACTGTCATTAAACGTGTAATATTTAGTTTCCATTCAGACCAGCTGTGCTTTAGCTTCTCTTTGCATCCTTACCCACTGGAAGCTATTTCCTCTGAAGTGATGGCATGATCATTAACCAGACATAACTGTACTTATTATACATTTTATCTGTTTCTTATTCTTTTCTCCGCTACTTTTTAATGTGATGAAGATGTATTGATACCTTAATGCTGTTAGCAAAATATGCTCCCAATTTGCAATCGTTTGATTAAGCTTGGACATTGTAGTTGCTTCGTTTTTAACTTTGCTCTTTTTTTGCCGTTATTTAATCTAGAGAAGGAAAGGACTGGCAGAGAGTAAGAAGTGCCTTTCAAAAGAAGTTAATGAAGCCCACAGAAATCGTGAAACTAGATACCACAGTCAATGAGGTACTTCATGCTGAAGGATGTGTGAACTGTCTTTTCCTCTTCCGTTTAAACATTTTGTATGCAACTAACTCTTACAACATTAGGTAGTACACTTTTTACTATCACGCCGGATAAAACTGTACACAAAGACTACACAAGAGTCTGATCCCAAAGCGGTACAAACTGAGAAGCTGATGGCTAAGGCCCTGGTCAACATCTAGATTCCATAAGAAGCATTGAGAATTACTGTGGTGCTTTGTAGTAGTCTTCCCTTAAATATGTTGCTGTAACTATTCTGTACTTTAGTCATCTATTCTGATACAAATCCACCAGAATTTACAATTGTAACTCCCCTTATAGAATAATCTTTTAAAAATATTTATCCACTGCTTTGAGATTCTCTCTGTTGAACTTGAAGAGTACTAGATAAGCAGTTCAAATATTCTGCTTAGGATCAAGAAGCTAAACTTGGCTCCAAAATGTTTCTCCCATCATTTAGGTCCTGGTGGATTTCATGCATAGAATAGATGATCTTTGTAACCATAATGGTGAAATTGAAGACATATATTCAGAATTCAACAAATGGTCCTTTGAAAGTAAGTTTTCTTCTTTATAATTGAAAATTACATTCATATTAACACCTTTATGACATTTTAATTTGGACTAAATGTTAGCGACTATACTATAGGCAACAATCCTGTGCTAGTCCCACAGGGTTGGATTAGATATGGCTAAAAGGTCTCCTCCATCTCTAACTTCTGATTTTATGATGTTTGCTAACAATGGCAAAAAAATTAGATTTTGATAATAAAGCTCTGATAAAAAAAAAAGACATGCATCTTTAATAGGACATTCAAAATCCCCTTAAATGTGCATTAGGGAATCCCAATAACTCATTTGGCAAATAAGGTGACTGTGATGTGCACAGTAAGAGATGCCACTTAAAGGAAGGGATCAGTGGCAAGCCTTCCCTGGAAAGAGCTCCACTTCCCATGGGTGTCATGACTAGATTTCCCTGCTGCGATATTGGAGCTCCACTGAGTTTGAGCCAGCCGGTATAGAGGGCATCTTGAACTACCCTGAAGTATCTAGGCTTTTGTTTGTGCATAAGAATGTATCTTAGAACTAAGAATATTTTTCAGAAGGTTAATTGAGTAAGTGGTGGATACTAGTCTAGATGCTCTTGTGTAACTACACATATATATTAAATCACAGGTATCTGCTTGGTGTTGTATGGGAAGAGGTTTGGACTCCTGCAGCAGGATGTGGGAGAAGAAGGCCTGAACTTCATCAAGGCTGTAAAAACGGTATGGAGAAGGCTTAGGCCCAGATCCTCAAGGGCAATGAGGCACCTAACTCCTGTTGAAATCAATGGGAATTAGGTGTCTAAATAGCTTTGAGGAGCTGGACCTTAGTCCTTAAGCACAGTGCTCATCATCTGCTCTACATACAAACACAGTTCCTGAGACAGAGTACTGCTTTTTTTTAAATCAGTGCACTGAATTAGTGAGTTTTATTTTGTTGCTTCACTCCCCAATTTCCAGGGCACATAATAAAACAGACATGAATTCCAGGCACATTTTTTCAAACATTGCCTATACATTTACAACTTTGCACTTGTAAAGCCACATATTTACGTGTCCAAAGCAGGTAACTGGACATCTAACTGCCAAATTTGCCTTCTGACTAAACTGTACCAAAAAAGGGTATAAAATAATAAACCAACCCTAGAAACATGTTTGGGCTACTGATCAAATCTTTTCTCTATAGAATAGGCACATATGATGCAACATCATTACCTTAGTTAGGGTGTCATGCCTATGTGAGATTGTTAAAATTGCTTATTTGCATGTGCAGATATAGGGGATTTTGTGCATAACAGATGCATGCTTACTCACTTTTTACAGCACACTTGCTGTGGTCCTAGTTCAAACGTGAATCCTTTCTGTCCAAGATAGACACCCCATCAGAACCACAATTCTGAGCTACAGTGAGAATTTTATTTCTTTTTGTTAATCCACCTTTTTTCACAAAGCATAACTGATTAGTGATAACTCAGAGTGAACAAAGGTGTGTTTTTTCTTCTTCATTACAGATGATGGGTACTTTTGGGATGATGATGGTGACCCCAGTTGAACTTCATAAAAGTCTGAACACAAAAGTCTGGCAAGCTCATACCAACGCATGGGACAATATCTTTAAAACAGGTAATTTTTAAATATAAATCCCACGTTTATGAACTACTGGGAATTCCTACTAGGAATTCACTCACTTATAATTGTTACACTTCAAAGCTGCTGATTGCTGACCTTCTCACAAAGTGCAACATAAGACACTTTTGCTTCTTACTCCAAACCACTAACTCAGAATGTGAGAGCACTGTTTACACTGCTCCCACCAAGTTTACTTGACTCTGACTTAGTTATGACTAACACTTTGCTTTGTCTGTAAACAAATGATGCATAGGGAAAACCCATCAGTTTGGGAAAGGCCCAACAGTCTGGGAACAGCTTAATTGGTGGTTCCACGTTAGTCTCTAAAGAAAGGTAAACAGACTGAAAGCAGGATATTGCATAAAACTCATCACATTTGAGAGAGGTAGGTAGCAGAGTGCACCATGTTCTTAAGGCTGTTCTTGAGAGACAAGGAGTTTGCATGCTACAGAGAGATGGATGTTAAGAGTTAAAGAATTATGATGAAGCTGAAATTCAATAACCTTATAAATGCAGGTCTTGAGACGCCCAAAGTGACAGAGCACTGTACAGTTCTTTTGAACAGCTGTTCCTGTTGATTTTGGTTCTACTGGCCTTTGAAATTAACAAAATATACTGTATCCTCAGATATTAAGATGGGATTTTCCCCCTTTCAGACAGCCTGTGAATATTCAAGTTAAAAATTAAGCAAGGTTGTGTAGCTCAGAATATTGTAACACTGACCGGAATATTTATTCCCATAATTATACAGTGATTCATATTTAAGGTTCATACCTGTTGTATGATAGAGGAAAATATACACCACTTCACCATGCCCAGTTTGGTGCATGCTCATTTCATTGCTTTTTAATCTGTGTATTGTGTTGAATAGTGTCTTTCTTATAACTAGTCCCAATGAGACTACTCATGGAGCAAAGTACTGCTCACTGTGAATAAGGATGGAAAAATCTGGCACACTATGTTCAAAGAAAAATGACTTTATCAATTTGGGATCTGGTATTTACCTTCACAGGATAAACACATTGCAAAAATTAAAAACAAAAACAAAAAAACACCTAGGATATTTTTATGCTATAATGCCCAACCCTCCTTGACTTCCAAATCCCATTGTCCCCTTTGAATATCCAAGTCAATGAACTTTATCCTTAAATTAGCTACAACCCATGTACCCATAGTTGAATGTGTAGCTTACATCAAAGCTCATTGATTTCTTTCATAGTTCTACAAGGCAGAATGCCGTCTAATATTCAGTAGTTTCTTCTGGCCATCCCTGATTTTTATAACAGGGGGGATGTGGTTGTTTCTGTGCAGGAAGGGATACTCACATGAAAAGGGCAACATTATTTTGGTGGGGTGGCTCAATAAACATTGTCTCCTCTCTCATGATCACTGGTGTAAATATGTTTTTGCTTTGAGTTTTGATGAATTTTTGTAACTTTCTGATCACTTCCTCCCCGTCTATCCCCAGCCAAGTGTTCAATTGACAGAAGACTGGAGAAATATTCTGCCAATCCCAGTGAAGATTTCCTGTGCGACATTTACTTTGGGAGTCAACTCTCCAAGAAGGAACTGTATGCTGCTATCACAGAGTTCCAGATTGCAGGAGTTGAAACGGTAAAACTGGTTTGTTTTCAGCAGGTTTTGCTGTAATTCTGGCATTGCTGATAGCTATCACATACCAGACTGAGGGCCGTTCTCTACGTTCAGTGCACATCGA
Organism: Terrapene triunguis; assembly: GCF_002925995.2. Classification (NCBI taxonomy): domain Eukaryota; kingdom Metazoa; phylum Chordata; order Testudines; family Emydidae; genus Terrapene; species Terrapene triunguis. Next base: position 13,731,600 of record NW_020664481.1, read on the forward strand.
GATTACACACATGGAGCTGTGAATGTTTGTTGTTGGTCTCATTTTTAGTATGCTCATCCTCAAAGTCACTGAAGTTAGTATCATAGCAGTTACCTAATTTTCCAGCTCTATCAAACCTTTCTGCCAGTAAGGGCAGGATATCAAATCTCTAACATAGTCTAATATCTAATATAGTCTAATATCTGCATAGTCATTTAAACTGAGTTGCAAGGATGCATGTACAATTTTACCTAAAAGAACTACATGGCGATATTTTTACATTCTCCTTTCCCCAGTTCTTGTTCACTATCCTTTCCCCAGTTCCTTAGAGAACAATGGGCAGAAGGATCACATTATTTTAGGCTTAGGCAAGACTGAAGAGTTTTCCAGTGTAAGGCAGAAGGCTGGCCATACTATGCACATAATATGGATAGTCATATTGCTTGATGTTCTGTGTCTTAGTCATCAGTGCTTTCTTTTCTGGTCATGTTTCAGACTGCCAATAGTCTACTGTGGGCTCTGTATAACATTTCTCGCAATCCCCACGTTCAACAGAAGCTTTTCCAGGAAATACAGAGTGCAGTGTCTGCTAATGAGAGTCCAAATGCTGAGGACCTGAAGAAAATGCCTTACCTAAAAGCATGTCTGAAAGAATCTATGAGGTAGAACTCTTTAGATAACTTCTAAGTAAAGCAAAATGGGCTCTGTTTGGTCACAATGGTCATCTAATATGCCATAAAGGGGAAAGGTATTCTAGTGGGTATAATAACTTCAAAATGACCACCTAGGTGTTCAGAGTAAAATATTGCCCATATCTATGAGGAGACAAAATCATGGTAGATTAATTCAATTTATGTATTTTACTATAGGATAACACCATCTGTGCCATTTACCACTCGCACTCTTGACAAAGAAACAATGCTTGGGGACTATGTGCTACCTGAAGGGGTGAGTAGAATTTGTTACTGTAGGTAGCTTAAAATAAGTATTTTACAATAGAATTATCAATACAGGGTAACCACTCCAGTTTGAAAATGACTCGGTCATTTGCTGGTTACAGACTAGTTCCCATCGCTTAAGGTGGTGATAAGCTTTTATGAAGCATTCAGACAGCATAGTCATGAGCTAAGACCTAAAAAGATGAAGGAACTGAATGTTGACAATGATAAAATATTAAGATTTCCCAGAAATTGAAAACCACTGAAATGTAGGATAAAATTAGATTAATGAAATTAATGCGTGAAATTATAAAGGGAATAATCTGACATTCATTTTTCACTCTTCTCAGTCTGCCTCTCCCCCCCATTCTGCTATTCCTTATTTTTCATCTTAGATTTGGTACTTCTCAATAGGCTACAAAGCTAGCGTGGAAGAAGTACAATAATTCTCTATCTAATCTCTGCTCTCAAAATCTGTCCTGTTGCAACTCCACTGGTTTCAATGGAGTTGCACCTGCTTACACTGGAACTAAAGTTAGCTCATATTTCCAAAGAATTTTAGGGTTGATTCCAAGACATTCTTCATATTTTCTGTTTTTTCATATCTGTTGGGTGGCAGTGTCTGTCTGCTCTTTGAAGATTGTTTCATACACCCAGAAAAGTACTACGTTACTTTTTTGAGAAAATAACTTTTGCTTCACCTTTTTATCAGCTTTTTCCATTAATACAAAATGACTCACTCGGTTATTCCAAAAGTTCTTAACTGAACTTTTCCCTTTGCTTTTGTTTCCAGACAGTGTTGATGTTAAACAGTCATGCCTTGGGATCCAATGAAGAGTACTTTAGTGACTGGACTACATTTAAACCGGAGCGTTGGCTTCAGAAGAATGTAATAAATCCTTTTGCTCATATTCCTTTTGGCATTGGGAGGAGGATGTGCATTGGGCGTCGCTTAGCTGAACTACAACTTCATTTAGCTCTTTGCTGGGTAAATATTACATTACAACATTCTTTAAACAGCAAGTAACTGGTCTGATTATATGATTAAAAGATTAGGCTAGTGAGCCAAAGTCATGCTTGGCATCCTGTAACTCATATTTTTGTCTTTACAGCTTGTTCGCAAATATCAGATTATAGCAACTGATAGTAAGCCAGTAGAAACTCTGCATTCAGGAATACTAATCCCCAGCCGAGAACTTCCAATTGCCTTTAGAAGACGATGAGGTAAAGTGGATAAGTGCCTTTGGAACACAGTAGACTCCATTCTGCTCTATGTAGTAGTACGCCACTTCTAAAGTCAGTGGGGCTGTTCAGGCAGAGCAGATTTTGGCCTGTACAATCTAACATCATTGCATGAAGATTCATATTTCTTAGAGGTCATTATGCTTCATTGCCTTTAAATAACTCTTGTAAACGGCAAAAGAAGCTAGGAATTGCATAATAGATTGATATAGCTTTCCAGCCTTTGATTGTATTAAGTACAATGGGCCACAACGGTCTGCTTCTGTCCTCCAGACATAGCGAAAACCCACCCGTTTCCCCCCCAATTATAACATTCATTAGCTGGAATCCAATAGATGTTTTTCTTCTGCATTTCAAGAAGGCATTATCTTGAAAATATCATTAAATTTTTCCAATGTACTAAATCAGAGTGTTGGTCCATCTAGTTTCACCAATGGCAAACAATTGATCCTGACCATAAAGGCCAAACACACCAAGACAAGCAATAGAATTGCTTGATCTTCACTTGCATAGCACTTCAATTATTAATAAAGGTGGGCCAGTCCAGGAGGCCGGATTCAAATTACATCTTGGAATTCAGTCAAGGTCCAATAAGGCTATGCTTTGATTTTGATGATGCCAAAGTATCATGAATTTATGTGAGGCTTCAGCTCCAAATAGCCAAGATACTATAAAATCAGCTGTATACAGGCCTGATTTAGCTTGTACTAAAGCCAAATGTAAATTGGAAAATTAGGTTTCTTGTGGATTTAGATCTGAGCCAGAACCAAGCCCTCAAAATAGGGTTTAAGTGGAACTTAAATGGCTAATAGGCGGTTTACTAGTCTATTGGACAAGAGAAAAATTCACCCTATGTGAATTAAGTAGGGATATTAACCATACTCTAAGCTCTGCTTAACATATACTTAGATTGTACAGAACTGTTCATTACATGAATGGACTCTCTGTTTATCCAGATTGTCTTCTGTGGACTAAAGACCATGCTATTGCTGCCTTTTCTGGTGACAGCACATGTGAATCTGGAATGCCAAAGCCAATAAGGTGCTAACCACTGGAGAAATCGCCATGGACATGCCTTCAGCAATGCACTGATGAGAAGGACAGAAATACAGAGTCAACAAACGCTCATGTAGTCCTTACACTGTATGAAAATGTGTCCGTTAGCAGGTTTTTCTAAATGCATTGCACAATCCTAAAATGAAAGAACAAAAATATTGTGCATCTTTGCATCTGTGGGCCCAAATACCGGAAAAGTTGAGGGAAATTCATTGTTTGAGAGTTTTATAGTGGGCTGTGGAACTCAGTATTGGGGGCCAGTCAGTACTGAGTGAAGGGTGTTACCAGCTGGAAGTTGTTCAGTGTTTGAGAAAGGAATTAGGCTCAATCCTATGTGTGTCACAAAGGGTACCTGGGAATAATCAGGCATGAGTGAGATGGTCCTGCTAGGTTGAGGGTGAGGTGGGATAGTGTGAAGAAATCTTGCCTTAGTCTTTCCTAGGCTGTTCCAGTTTTGTGGATTCAGTTGAGGATTTCCATCTGCAGGGCTGTCAATTTGTGACCTTTTAACAAAAGAACTAATGAGGAAAATAATAGAAGTACATTTCCCCCTTAAAAGAGTTTTCTCTTATAAAGTGTAGAATAAGATCAAAGCCATTTAGATGGACTTGTCCATGTATTTGAACCCTGCTTCTCTGTGACACCTACACAAGGGGTTCTCAAACTTCATTGCACTGCAACCCCCTTCTGACAACAAAAATTACTACATGACCCCAGGAGCGGGGACCGAAGCACGAGCCCCACCACCCGGGTGGGGAGCCTGTAACCTGATCTCCGTCACCCAGGACTGAAGCCAAAGCCTGAGCCCCGCCACCCGGGGCTAAAGCCCTTGGGCTTTGGCTTTGGCCCGGGCGGTTGGACTCGGGCTTTTGCTTCAGCCCCGGGCCCCAGCAAGTCTAACATCAGTCCTGGCGATCCCATTAAAACGGGGTCCCGAGCCACTTTGGGGTCCCAACCCACAGTTTGAGAACCTCTGCCATACACAATACTTGAAAATGGCTAGGCATCTAATGTGCTGTGACTGCTGCTTATTACGCTAATCATAATCTCTCACTGTTTCTTATGTTTCTGTTCCCTCACCCGCCGCCATCCCTCCCAATTTGTCTCATTACATCCTTAGATTGTAAGCTCTCTGAGCCCGTGACTGTCTTTTTGTTATATGTGTAAACAGTACAAAGGGGCCACTTAACTAGGCCTTGAAGAGTTACTGCAATACAAATTAAAATCTTAACAAGGGCAGCATTTTGTCAAATGAGCAATATAGAATACATGTATTTTTCAGATCTTAAAGCACCACAAACAATAAGGATCCTAAATATTTCAAAGGGGGTTGTTTATTGTGGGGATCATAGTTTGTAAAACTACACACGGATTTCAATATCTGTATCAATGGGTCTGAAGTGGTAATTGCCTTGCATGTGATGCAACACATAGTAACTAGCATATTTCCCCTTATGTCGTTAAGGTGTACCTCATTTCTAATACAGAGTTTGTATATTATGTAAATTGCTTTTTTTTTTTAAAAAAAAGGAAGCCTATTTTTTAATTTGTATACTTTGAAAAGATGTAAAGTCTTAAAGTCTGTTTGCCTTCTAGAAAGACTTGTTTCCCTTTCTTTAGGAGCTGGTTATGTTCATATTTCAAAGAACTGTATTATAGTGTATAAAGAAACTTGTGAACATCCTGCTCTTCCCATGCAATTTTGTAATAAAATAGTGTTTTTTCCCCCAGAAATAAAAACAGTCTTCCATTCTTATTAAACACTTTTATTAATATAATAAATATGGTGATTCTTTCATTGTAATTTATATAAACAGTTTCTCTAGCTTACTGAATAATTATTTTCCCCGACTCCAGAAATCACTAATTATCAGTGGTGGGGCCCTATTTATCCCCATAAAACATGACAAAATCTGATTCCACTGTATCACACACAGAGCTCTGGTACAGCTCCCTCTGGCTTCACACACAGCAGGCTGTTGTGTTTGAGGCCCACCTCACTCGGCATTCTGTGCTTTAAGCTTTCTGAGTCTGAAAAGTCCAAGGTCTGCCCTTGTCAGGAGTATCTAGGCACACTCCTGGGGTGCGGATCCTCTGTCTACCATCCCCTTCTGAGAGCTGAGACACACACATGCCCTGGTCCAACTGCCAAGGCCTTGAGACTAGTTCTGCCCCCTCAAACTTCCCTTTAGCTTAAGCATACCGTCCCCCAGAACACCAACTGTGGGGTCGCTCTGGGTTAACAGTTCACTTCTTCAGGGGTATGTGATAGCAAAGCAAACAGACACATGACCTTTGCATAGGATTCTAAAACAAATTACTTTTTACTTAGATAGCACAAGACAGACAAAATAATAAACACACCAATATGCATTATCCTGCCTGTTTCTTCACCACTCTGGAGAGTTCTTTGGGCTTAGGACAGAGACCTCTGAGGTGGCCAGGATCCTTCTCCTGCAGTGCATAACTTCTCTTCAGAATCATAGTCTCTCTCTCTCTCGCTCTCCCTCCCTGGTCCCTCAGTTAAATCTGACCCCCTTGATACGAACACATATTCATCTCTTCCTCTCTCCAGCCCAAAGCTTTCTGAGAATCTCAAGTTCATGTCCCACCATTGACACCTGGATCATTTATTCTTCTCCTGGGGAATTTCCACTCATCACTTCCCCCTCATTGCAGAGAAGTTGGAGGAACTAGTCTAGCTTCAGCCAACTCATTTTTCCAAGATGTTTCCATCTACATAAATGACTCTTGTCTTTGGTCTGGCAGAAACATGCCAAAGCCCAGACAGCTCCCACACACTGAGGCATTCCATGGTATAACAATTTCGTATCAGCTCAAAATCATAAGTTGTACATAAACTGATTCCCCAGATCATTACACAGTGCATGTAGAATATCAAATGCAGATCAGCTGGCATATAACCCCCAATCAATTAATTTTCTGTCTCTTCCCAAGTTATTAAAAATGATGGAATGTATACCTTTCATGGGCAGTTGCTAATAAGACTATATTGGAGCTAGTCACAGGTTAATCCCCTAAAAGGATTTTGGTTCTCATAAGTGCAACATTAAACCCCTGACAAAGCAGAAATGATGAGGCATATGCCCTTAAAAGCCTTGCAATAAGTTGCTGCTCTTGATGTTCACACTAACAAAGAACGCTTGTCTCTAGAGCTGTAACTTTCACTCATGCAGTGGTATTTTTATCATACAAATTCACAGCATTCCCTCTGGGCTTGATCCTGACAATCTACGTCATCCACTGACTAAAATTCCAGCTTTGGAAGTTCAAAAATTTAATGATACCTCTAAACTTTTTAGTGCCTTTGATCTTAGAGTGGCTACATTCTAAAGTGTTCCTGTTAGTGCAATTGTGTAAATTATATAATTTGCTGGGCCAGATCAGTTGCTGTAAATTGGTGTAACTCCACTCAAGTCATGGACTTCAAGAGTAATGGGAACCTCTATCACTCCTATTACATTACCTCCTCCAATAGTAATAAATCATAGCACCAGAGTATACCCTTGAATTACAATGCATGAACAATTAAACAGTATTGCCCTGAAAGTACTGGACCTACCTCTACTAGCTGTAGAGATATACTATAAGCTTGAATAACAATTTCCAAAGATCTTGGGAAATAAATGTAGCAATCCATTCTTCAGTCTCTTAACCTTCATTCCATTCACACAACTTGTACTAGCCTACAGCTTAGGCCTTTGCATGCTTTGGAACTTGTCAAATTACCCTCTGCAATCTCTTTCACTATTTGCATTCTTATCAGGCCTCAGTGTATACCAAGTCAGTCATCTGACTCTCACATCTACAGCAGATATTTCAGTCTGAACACTATGTGGTTCTCCCCATTACACACACTAGTGCGACCTCCCTCACTAGATTGGACCTGTTCATTCTCTCTCCAAAATTAGCTAACGTCATTCTAAAGCCCTGCAGGAAGGCATGGAATAGTCTGAGTTCTTGCAAGAGCAGAAGATATAGTCCTACGTAAAACGACCTGTCCATCCTACTGATATAGACAGCCTGAGGGTTACTTGCAGAACAAGCAGCACATTTGCCAAAATTGCTCCATGTTTGCTGAGTCAAGGATGTTGCTGGCTGAATGAACTATGGAATTAAAACCCTACCTGTTCTGCTTCAAAATCTCTCTTTCCTGATAAACACATTCAGACTTAGTGTCCTCTTGCTTACACTGTTGTGAACCAGGTGTTACTCCACTAATGTCAAGGGAGTTCACCAATGCAAAACTAGTTAATGATAATGGGAACAGAATCAGGATTACTATTTCATTTCTGAGCATACCTGAGTTGATCACATATGTTCCTGCTTAACTTTTAAAAGCAACCACATGAGCTCTTATCTATCTATCTGTTTTAAAAGACCTAGCGAGCCCATCCACCAACTCTCTCTAAGGCTCTTTAACACTTCTACATTATCAGTTATTGTCCACATTTACTGAGTCAAAAAGTTTAAAAGACAATGGATCAAATTCTGCTCTCAACTGCTTTGGTGTAAATCAAGAATAATTCAATGGGGGTCGCTCCAGATTGATACCATTGTACCAGAACGTTTGAGCTATCATAATCATACCTGTCCTTTCCCCCAGATTTCTCAAAGGTATAATAATTATTGATCTGGAAATTTTCATTCCTAGAGCTTTGTGATTTTTCAAGTTTCTGAACAGTTAATTAATCTGCTAACTCCAAGTGACATTAGCATCAGTTTACCCAGAATGTTCCTCAGTTGGCCAAAGACAGGGATACTTTGCAAAGAAGAGACAAAAATATATCAGGCATCAACATTACAAGGAACTAGATAAATTTCAAACTATGTAGATAATGAATGACCAGGTTAGACATTCATATTAAGAAATCTCTGAGGAATCCAGGGCAGCTAATTCTCATATTCCAAGAAAACAAAATAAAAAAACGGGATGGTTCCAAGGATTAACAGTTGGCTCTGGAACCTTTCACCTTTAGGGCACCTGTTTGAACATAATTGACCCAGTTAACTGTTTGAGATGATTCACTGTTTGTGGATACTTATTAACTGAAAGTCAATATCATCTCCTGGCAGCTTGGTATCTTTTTCCTCAAAGGAGTTAATGGTGCCAGTCCCTTATCAAAGGGAAAAGGTATTTAGATTCTAAAATAAATGGTGTTATTTGGCACCCGGTTAACATTCCCAGAGATGAGAGAGTGGTAAAGGAGGCTGAGTTAACTTTTGGGACCCAGAGGTGGTTCTTCCAGGTAGGTTTCAGGTGCACTGGTGTGGCGATTTGGAAGAAGCCAGAGCTATTGCTAATTAAGCTGTATGGGTGCAATCCATGGAGGTATTTAGACACTTTTTAGGCACCACTGTCATCCACAGAACTCCCACTCAGCTGCCAACTAACCCTGTAAGTGCCTCTGGGCAAGAGCGCTACAGCCTAGGCACTATCTCCCAGCTGAGCATGCACAGTGCTGCCTCCTGATAGGGGTCCGAATGCCTAAGCTCTGATTGATTCACAAACCAGGAAAGTTAGGTGTTTGGATGCCTAACTTGCAAGAGGGGCCCCGATCCAGTAGGAGTTCTCAGAGGCTGCCTACTGGATTGGGCCTCTTAGGGGAGTACACAAAAGTCAGCTTGGGAGTGGGGGAAGAGCAGGGGTTTGAAGGGGGCTCTACCACCTCTTAGGCGAGTGCCTTAAACACTAGGCTACGGAATGATTCTGTCGCCTAATGGTTAGGCTACTAACCTGAGTGGTAGCAGATCCCTTAGGAGAAGGAGAGGAGACTTTAACTCCTACTCAGGGTGAGTACTCTATTGACTAGGCTAAAGATTATAAGGGATGTGATCCTCACCCCAACCCACCCAGCTGTTTTGTTTCAGACCCCGATGCTGAATGCCTGTCTTTCCCTGGTGCATGGCTCCCTAAGCAAGCTAGGCACCTCCCTGCAACCCAGACTGAGGCACCTAGCTGCAAGAGAGGGGCAGGGTTTAGCGCAACCCCCTCTCATCAGCATCTCTCATTGGCTAATTTAGGCAACTCCCTGCCAAGCATGCTGGCTTTGTGGATTGCAGTTTAAGGTGCCTATCTCTCCCCATTCATTGTATAGAAAGCCTAGGCACCTCACAGAAGTTTTGTGGATTGCTGTGTTGTTCCAGTGATTTTCTAGCTGCCTAAAGTTAGGTGCCACAACACTTTGCATTGCAAGGCCTGAGTGTCTTCCAGGATCCCACCCTACCTGTTTGTAGGCAAAAAAAGAAGTTCCGTTTTCAGGCCACCAATCTGGTGCTTTTTATGGTTATGTTTATTTTAAATTTTTAGTGCAGCAGCCACACCCTTAGTACTTTGTACTAGCCTACATTTTTCCTACTAGAAAGTATATTAATTCCTTATTTCTTTGAAATAAACTCCCATCTATGTTAATGTTGACTTTAATGAGAGTATGATCAAGTTCATGTTGTATTTGACTGCCAAATAATCCAAGTTATTTCTTGAAAATTCTTCAAAGAAATGTTAATGGCTAAGGTTTGCTTCAGGTCAAAGATCCAGATGCAACAAAGCTCTTAAGCACATGTTTAATTTTCAATGTGAGTAGTCAGATGTTCAGCATTAAAGTCAATAGAGCTATACTAACTTGCTCCAGCTGAGAACCTGCCCTATATTGTCTAAATACACACATCCCCAGAGATGTATGAAGCACAGCAGTTAACTTTCTGCCATCCATGTAAATATGTGCCATGCATCTTGCATTAGAATCTGGTCACAGCTATTAAGAAAAAAATGGATATGGCAGATTACCACTCTTATAACACTAAGAAGCTGGCTAACAATAATGTCATCATATAAGAGGGGTGGTAAACAATAATGTCACCAGTTATGAAAGCAGTAACAAACTCTGATCATCTTCCAGAATAACATTCCATTCTTGTGTGCTGTCCTTGAATGAGTTCTGGGGAAATAATGCATAAGGAATCATTTATCTGGCAAATTTGGGTTCTCTTTCTCTTCACAGACCATCCATAAGCCGATGACAGTTTTTCCTCAAATTATTTATTTATTTCAAACCACAATTTCTGTGAAAAATCCTTGCTCTATCAGCTAATTTGCAAGCTCTTCCTTATGAGCATTGGCTGTGTAAAATTCAAAGTTTGAGCTGTGTGGATTAGCTTTAACTACGCACATATATGAGTCTAACTCCTGCAAACATCTCTTGTGCAGATTATAAATTCAAAATTCACTATTCAGGAATATCTCCAGGCTTAAAATTTGCTGTTTCCATGACCATTCCTGCCTGTAAACTCATCTGCTAACATATTTCTGAGAAAGGAACACAAAGGAATGTAAATTTGCAATCAAAACAAAGTCAGCTGAAATTTTGAAAACTCTTCACTGAGAGCTGCTTTGGAACCTTACTGTCCAGTCCTCAGCAGACTAGAAAGTAGCTGGTCTGCTCCAGGAGCAGGATATTTCCTACATTGTGACCCAGCTTCCCACGCTGTGCTGGCTCGCTGGAGGAAGTAGGGGAGTTGGAGTCAAGCCTCCACCCATTCCCCCTCCACATCCACCCGCATAGGAGGATGAGTCTGAGCCCAGTGGTAGCTGCTTTCCCCTGCATGTGGGCTTTGGTGGTGCAAGCAGACCACAAAGGGGGAGTAAGGGGTTCGTTATGCCCCCACTCACTCCTGTGCAGCTGGGCTCATGTTCGAGGATCAACTCTTATGAAAGTAGTAACAAAGGGCGAATTCCACAAAAGTACTTAAGCCCCTGTTTTGACTCCGCTACAGACCACAAAACTCCCACCAAGTGTGGTAGGTGCTTAAACTCATTCAGTGCCTAAGTTTTTCAGGGTGACAGTTCCCTAGACACCTATGCTCCCAGTAGCGGATTTAGAGCTAGTGGGGCCCTGTGCGCAGCTTCATTTTCGGGGGGTCCCCTCTCGGGACCCAGCCAAGAAAAAAGAACATTCTCTCTTATCTCCCCCCAACACTTCATTTTTCATCCTTTTTTTCTTCATCCTCCTCCTATATTATAAGTAATAGGAAGAAAATGAAAATAAAGTGAGGTACTTTGATTGGGGTAGGGGGTTGGTGTGCAGGAGGGGGTGTGGGGAGCGTGCTCTGGGAGGAAGTTTGGGTGCTGGGTGCAGGCTCTGGGCTGGGGCAGAGGGTTGGGGTGTGGGAGCAGGTGAGGGGTACGGGCTCTGGGAGGAAGATTGAGTGCGGGCTCTGGGCTGGGGCCAGGGGTTGGGGTATGGGAGGGGTAGGAGGGGCGATGCTTACCTAGGGCAGCGCGGCTCCCAAAGCGACTGGCACACCCCTCTGGCAGCAGCTCCTAGGCGGGGAGGGGAAGCAGGGGGTCTCTGCGCACTGCTGCCCGCAGGCGCCGTCCCCGCAGCTCCCATTGGCTGCAGTTCCCGGCCAATGGGAGCTTCAGAATTGATGCTCAGGGCGGGGGCAATGCACAGAGACACCCCACCCCCACCAGGGGCCGCAGGGACATGCCGGCAGCTTCCGGGAGTGGCGTGGTGCGGCGGGAAAGAGACAGCATGGGTAGGGAGCCGCCTTAGCCCTGCTGTACTGCTGCTGGCATGTCTCTGCATGGCCCTTAGGGGGAGGAGGGCAGAGGGTCTCCATGCAGTGCCTGGGGTGGGGGCAGCACACTGAGCTGCCTCCCCCCACCGCTTCCAGGAGCAGCATGGGGCCACCGGCCACAAAATGCAGGCAGCCTGCATGCCTGAGCCCTGCTGCGCCACCAGCCGGGACGTGGGTGCTGGTTGTCAGCAGGAGCGCCACCAGCTTTTCTGCTGCCCTAGGCAGCGGAAGGTCCCGCCCCGAAATGCCGCCCCCCACAGAGGCAGCGGGAGGTCCCGACACCGAAAAACCGCCCCCAAAATTGTAGCGCCATCGCCTAATGGGTTGCGCCGGCCCTGGTTGTCAGATGAGATTTGTCTTGAATTTTGGGGACCCCCGTGTCATTGGGGTTCCCGTGCCACTGCACTGTTTGTTTCATGGTAAATCGGCCAGCATAATGATCCTGCCTCTGAGCATGCACACTGCAGCTGCCCTCTACACATCCAGACACCTATCTCCTGCCTAAGCCACAGAGTGATTGATGAAGCAGGGGAAGATGGGCATTTGGCCACCCAGCTTGCATACAGGGGCCTGATCTGGTAGGCATGCTTAAAGGACACCTAACCAGTCAGGAGCCAGTCAAAATTTGGCCAAAGGCAGCAGTGGTGCCCACCTGATAACTTTTAGCCCAGTGATTAGAGCACACAGTTGTGAAGTCAGAGACCCAGGTTCAGTTCCCTCTTTCTGATTCAGAAGGGATAATGGATTTGAACAGGCATCTCCCACTTCTCACAGGAGTACTCTAGCTACTGAGCTATGGGATATTCTGCTGTGAGACTCCCTCAGTGTCACCTGTTGTAGCTGTTCTACATGAGAATACCTAATGAAAGTGTCAGTGGGCCAGAAAGAGAGAGAATGGGAATGACTGTATCTGAGTGGTTAGGGCATTCATGGGGGAGACCCCAGGTCCAGTTCACTTGCTCCAACCACTCTTTCATTGTTTATCCACAGTGGAACAGCTTCAATAGAGGAGAGACTGATGGGGCACCTGATAACACTGCCATCGCTCAGCCTCCTAAGAGGTGGAAGACGCCGTTCACATCCTTTTTCCCTCCCTGCCGGAGAGGGACAAATTGAACCTGGCTCTCCCACATCCCAGGTGAGTACTTTAACCACTAGGCTGCAAGTTATAGGTGGGCTGTTGCACCACCACTCCCTCCTTCCCAGCACGTTGTTCCAGCCACATGTATTTGAAAGCCTTCAGATGAGAGGTGATTTTTATTAGGGCGTGCTGTATTTTGCTTCTGGGAGCTGAAACTATAAGGACTTATTTACGGTGAGGCAGCAGGTGTTCTCATTAATTCTCTATCGAGCAAGAACATTGTGTGAAGGTAGTTTAAAAAGATTAGATATGTACCAGTGTGTGGGTGGCTTTATCAATAAGCAAATTCCAGGCGCTGGCTTTGGAAAGAACCCTTTTCAACCACAAGTGTTATGAAACCAAAATTCACTAACATCTACACTGGGCTGTTTAAGTGTCAACTGGAAGAAGTATGAAAATACAGAGAAAAGCTGAACTGATTTGTGACTAAAATAACCTATGGCGTGACATCACTGAAGATGCAGCTATTACTTTCAATTCTCTATTAAGCCTCTTCCATTGTCACTTCCCCTCTCTGTGCTTCAGTTTCCCCATCAGTACAATGGGAATAATTATACTGACCCCATGCTTTGAGATCTGCTGATGAGATGAGCTAGGTATTATTTTGATATCTGCTAAGTAAGAGCTATGTATTATAAGCACTTGATCCTGGGCTGGATCCCATGGGCTTGATTCTGTTCTCATTTACTAAGGTGTAAATCAGGAGTAAATTCACTGAATCCAATGGAGCTACACTTGTATAAGACTGGTGTAGTGATAGGAGAATCAGACCCTATACATTCTTTATGAAAGGCCGTCCAACTGGTATATCTTGAGACTATACTAGGGACCTGGTTCTCCACTGAGTTGCACCAATATATATTTTCCAGAAACACCCCACCACTCATATATGAATTTTATTGTCCACTTGTTCTCCACCCAGTCATCCAGAGTTGCTTTAGTACTCTGTATTTAATTCTGTTACCAGACAAAGGTGCCATCTATTCTCATCTCTCACCTATTAGTTCCCTTGGACACGTAAGTGCTGACCTGTGGCTTTAAAACAACATTAAAATAGAGATGAAATTCAGCTATAATATTCAAATCCAGAATTAAACCTTACCAAGATTTGCAAATATTCACATCCTGGGTTTCATTTTGGGCCCATCTCCACGCTGAGAAGAACAAAAGGCTTCCTTATGAAACACAAAATACCTTGCTCCAAGGCACAGTGTCAAAACAAGAGTGGAATGGAATGTATTTTATAACCATAGCAAATTATACTTTGCTTTCTTTGGCATGTTCTGGCTGACAAGTTAGAACGCTTTGCCTTTAATTGTTAAACGTGTTCAATGAACTCAGAGCAAACCAAACTAAGCCAGTAACTTACATGCAATGTATTGTGGCAATGGAGCAGAAATTGAATCGAGGAATGACCTCCTGTTCCATAGACCACTGGAAATTAGTATGCATAGAAGTGATATTTTTAGCCTCTGCCATCACACTTCAATGCCAAGGAGCCTGGTAATAAATCAAATAAAGCACAATTAAAATATGATTCATAATGTTGTTGGTCTGTCTAACAACTGAGTATTCCACATTAAAAGGAGGTGGGGAGAAGAAGAGGGATGGTCCAGATCTTGTTTGCCTTGCATCAAAGAGTAGTTTCACAGTCAAAGGGAACATCCACGGGATTACCTACAGCAAGTTGTGCATGTCTTAAGATGGGAAAATGGTCTCTACATTTATAGGACTAACTGGAAGCAAGGCCTCAAAAGCAAGCCATACTCTGCACTTACCCAGAGAATCAAATTACTACCATAGAGCCAGATTCTCACCTCAGTTACACCAATGTAATTCAGTAATAACACCATGGGGCTGGATCCTCAGGTCTAGCTAAACCCTACTTGGTGCAGAGGCAAATGTGGCTGTACACCACCTTTATACCATCCCAATCCTGGGCCGAGCCAAGGGCTAAGGGAATTCAGCCCATGATACGAGCAAGAGCAGCCTCAAAGCTCTACACTATTGATGAATTTACAGCTAGCCACCTAAGCCATCTTTAAATCTGCTTTGCACAGTTGGAACAGCATAAAACTGATTTGGTGGGCCCCAGGTTCTGGCCTGTTGGCTCCATGAAGGAGATAAGAACACTTTCTTATACATTCAGCTTTTGCTGGGTTCAGGAGATCCCATATTCTGATACCCAAGGCAGAGACCTTTCTTATCTCCAGGCTACATTTGCAAGTTGGTGGTGTAAAAAAAAAAAAAAAATCGTCAACTCCAAAGGTAGCTTGCTCCTTGTGAAATGCGAGTCCACTGTCTTAATTTCAAGGAATATGATAAAGCTTCAAAGTACATTCCATAAAAAAAAATAAAAAAAACCCAAGAGGGCTCTTATATGTAGTAACATGTTGCTTTATATTTCTCAACTAATTGAACATCCTAGACCTATTATTAAGCCATTACTGGCAGCCTTAAGAACAGCCTCTCCCTGATAATTAATTTACAAGTGGTTCGCATGCCACTGGGATATTTTTAATTGTTAAAGGCTAAACCAAAGAGCATCTTGGATTTTCCACTCAATTGAAAAACGTTGCACAACTTGCGAAATTGTGAAATCTCTGTATGCCTTCAAAGAATGCAAAAGACCCATTTCTTTTTAATAGCCAGCATTAGCAAACCAAACATGTTGTTTCACTTCTGTGCACATCTACTGTATGTGAAGCACCATTAAAGGGCATGTGTGTTTTGCTGGTGCTAACTACAAGTTCTAACTTTGAAAAAGGAGCAGATGTTTTTCTCTTTAAAAATACAGGTGACACGGATATTCATCTTGCAAAATGTTGACTGGAGGTTTATAGATGACGCTATCAGAAGGAACCATTGTGATCATCTAATCTGTTGTCCTGTAAAACATAAGCCGTATGACTTCACTGAATTAATTCTCATTTGAATTACAGCATATCTTTTAGAAAAAATGTCCAATCTTGAGTTAATACTTTCCAGTGATGGAAAATCCTCCCTAGTCCTTGGTAAATTGTTCCAATGGTTAATTATACCCATTTTTAAATTGGCCTTATTTCTAGTCTGCAATTTGTCCAGCCTCAACTTCCAGCCTTTTGATCTTGTTAGATCTTTGTGCACTAGATTGTAGAGCCCTCTCTTATCAAATTTCTGTTCCCATGTAGGTACTTCTAGACTGCTATCAAGATATCCTTAACCTTCTTTCTGTTAAGTTAAACAGATCCTGGAATCTTTCACTACCAGCCTTTTTTCCCCATTCTCGTGGCTCTTATCTGAAGCCTCTCCGTCACCCTTCATGAACTGTGGACACCAGAACTGGACACAATATTCCATTAGCAGTTGCACCAGGTGATGAACATGTATTTATTTCAGTATCTCACAACCATTAGTACTACAAATGACTGGTTTGTACAGCACCTTTTGCAAGAATCAAGATGCTTTATCCTATTGCAAACCATGGGTAAGGTGCTACCATGGGGACACAGGCCTGCTTTGGGAAGGCTGTAGAGATGTGCTCTCCCTGAAATAGCTTTTGGGAGGCATTGGGCCTCGGGCAACCATTATGTTTCCCACAGTTGTATAAGATGCAGTGGAAGCTCAATCCCTGCACCAATCTCTGAATGGCCAGTGCATGTTGGGCCATAGCTCTGGCTCCTCCCCACCCCATTTGGAATTTGCCCACAGGATGCTAGCAGGGAGCAATCCAGAATGCATGGACCACAACTGCAACAGGTCCCTGTGCAGGCAATCCTTTACTCGGTTCCCTCTGCGCACCCACACAAAGGCCAAAGCCATGCACCTATAGGTAACTGCTGTCAACTTCAATCATCCCAAAAATGAAGCCACCTCTGGGGTAGGATATGGCAGTAGGTAATTAAACTGTATTCCTGGCACTGTTATGATAAGGACAAGAGGTGATGCCGTGTATTAGTATCAATATATAATGGATTGAAGAAACCCACTTAGACACAGAATGCTAGATGCCTTCAGCCAAGATGCATTCAGAACAGCTGAGGAAAAAGGGGCAACTATCAGCCAGCTTTCCTTTACTCCAAACCCAGGACCAACCCAGAGGTGAGTGAGGGTTGGACCCTGCAGTAACTAAAGGCAGCTCTAATTTACACCTGATTACCTACAACCCAAAGAGCTGTTCAAACAGGTGGCCAGCTTGGAGGGATACCCTGACCACAGTAACTTTTTTGTAGGAATAACCCCAACATGCTGAGAGTCAGGAGAGGAGTGATTTAGGAGCTGTCACACCCATACTTCACCACCTGGGGATTCTGCTTACAGATGGGGAACCCTCAGGATTCCAGGTAAGCTAGATTTCTAGGAGCTTAGTGCAAAGCAAACCAAAAATTAGACCCAACTGCAACATAGTGACTGGCCCCTTTAAAGGGACATTGTAGCCAGCCGCACCTGTGGCATAATTAATTAGCTGCTTCTCAGCATGATAGAGCTGGATTCATTGGGGTCAGGTACACCTGGGCCTCATAAAAGGGCTGAGAAAGCATACTTTGGGAGATGGGTTTTAAGGAGCATGTTGGGTTCCTGTAAAAAGTCATGAAGTAGGTTCTAGTTGGCTGTAGGGAAGTAGCTTAGGAGTCAGTGCTTTATTCCAGAGTAGGAAGACTGAAAAGTAACCCAGAAAGAAGTGGGAACTGAGTTTGGAGAATGGGTTGAAGAGGAGCTCAAGTTGGATAAAAGTACTTTTGGTTTGTTTGGATTCTTGTTCCCCTGAAAGGGGATTGAACTTTGAGAGTGACCCAGCTGAGGGCTGAACTATATGACCCTCTGGGGGAGACAAAACCTGCATGAGGGAAACTGAGGCAGGGATTGCCTGAAAAGATATGTTTGACTAGCAGGAGGTGCTACAGGGCAGGCATCCCCCTACAATATCATGCAGTTTATGGACTAACAAACTGATTATAACAACTTTTCATGAAAGAGTCTCAAAATTCTTTAAAAGCCTCATAGCAGCCTTGTGAGGTATTATTGTAATGCAGATATTAGTTCCTAAGTTAATTGTCCTGATTTTAATTGCCTAATTGAGCAATTAGTTTTGGATTCCCAGCAGAAGATAGCAAATTCCCTCAAGCTTGGGCATCCAAACTTAGTGGACACTTGATCAAAGTCATGTATGGTACCAAACAAATGTGACTATTTTGGGCTTCTTCTCCTGTGGTCAGCTCACTAGATTACTCCTCTCTACGTCCTGCTTCTGGTAAATCAGCATGCAAAATTGAACCCCACCTGCAAAAACAAACAAACAAACCCCACACAGAATGCAAAAGCTACCTTATAATCATGGGCGGTGGGTATCACAGGCTGCGGGAGGCTGAGCCTCCCCAAATAGAGTGGCGTGACCCCACCCACACTCCGCCCCCAGACTCCCTCCTGCAGTTCTTGTTCTTCCATGGCTCAGGCTGGCTGTGGCCGCGCCACCCACCCCGCGCCAGGGTGCTGGGACTGTGCTGCCCAGGGCTGGGGGCTCTGCGGCCACACTGCCCTGCCACCTGGCACTCTGGGGCTGCGAGAGCTCGGGCGGCCTGGGGCTGAGGCGGGGAGGCTGGTGGCTGCGGGTGGGGGGAGTCGTGCTCGGGTGTGGGAGGGGGAACAGATGGCGAAGGGCAGGGTCTTGGGCAGAAGGGGAGGGGACCAGGACTAGCTTCCCCCAACGGCCAGTTCACCAGCTGCCCATGCTTCTAATCGACCATGGAAGCACTTGTAAACCAATTGGTAGCAACATAGAAACATATGAATCTTCTCTGACACACTGACAGTAATTTATTCAGGGAAGGGAATATTGTACTATTTGATAACGAAATCCCAGGTATACCTTTAAAGGGCAAGCAACCCAAATACCTAGATGATACTTTGTCTTCAGGAGCAAAGATGGATGGTGGTGAAGACTTCAAAAAGCAGAAAGTGTGAAAGCTTCACACATAGTACTCCTGTTCTTTTTGTAAATTCAGGGTGGTGTCAGGAGCACAGATGGGTGGGTAACGATCCTGGAGGTAGCAAGTGAGAGAAGAGAGAATTGGAGGGAGAAGACAAAGGGAAGGGACATGGGCTTGGAAGCCAAGACTGACCTCCCCTCTCCCCTTCCTGCCACGCAAACCATTTGACTAACCTGACTCTCTGCCTTGGCCTTTTCCCATGTGGCCTCTTACACCTGGGCCCTCCTTTCCAGGTCATTAATGCCCCCATTATTCCATCCTTCAAGTCCCTCCATGTGGCCTATGCACCCTAGACTTCCCATCAAATAAATGTGAGCTAAACAGTGAAAACACTAAAGAAAACTATGTCCCTAGCCCATAGAAGAAATGTACAGAAACACCTGATGTGCTGCTTATCCTTGCTTTTTGTTTCTCCACCCCACTGTATATTGTCTATCTAAATCATCTGTTTTCTTTATATGTTGTGGATGAAGCATATGTCTTGCACTGTGCCCATTGTAAATAATAAATATGTTAGTATTTGTACAGGGCTTTGAAGACGTGAATAATAGTAATAATATGGGTAGAAGAATTCAGATTTACCAGGAAGTTGCCTACTCCCACAGGGCTTCTCTCCTGCTCAGGATAATCGCTGGCCATGTCACTGTGCAGAAGGGCTAAAGCATCTGTCTTTAAGGTCTCCCATACAGTCTCAATATCACGTCATTCTTATCAGGCACAATTCAGCAACACCACAAAGTTGTTCTGAGTGTGGTAACTGTCTAGGAAAGCTGTTGATTCCTCCTTTAAAACTCTCCCTTCATGCTTAAAACTTGTAATCCACTGATTCGCTCCTTCTTCATTAATTATCACTGAAAGCACATCAGACATCTAAAATCTTACAGAAGCTTGGTTACAAGATAGTAATAACATTTCTCTGTTTGAAAGCCCTAGTGACTTACACATCTAAACACAGAAACCTCCTTGATCTATTTAATGTCTCCTACAGCAAACTTTTGATTGACCTAATTAGCTATCTTGCCCAGCAAGACTACTTCATCAATGTAATTTAGCTGTGAATTAGAACCTTATTAAGTACAGACTTGATCATGGAAGGGGACATTTTTATAGCTTTCCCTGATTGTAAATCCTAAATTAATTACTAAAAGACATTTAAAATTAAAATATTAGGCACACTTCTCATACACATTATCCTGATCCTAAACCCACAGAAAACCATACAAAGACCCTCAATGACTTCAGGCCAGACCTAGACTGGACTTCTATCCAGCGTTATATCTTTTTGTCTGTCTGTTGACACATCTGAAACCTTGGGGGGGGGGGGTGAAACCCTCTTTCTCTTACACACACAGAGCATGTAACCAAGAGACTGCAATCCTTCCTCATGTGAGTGATGGAGTACTTGTGTAGGTTTGCAGGATCATGGGGGGAAACCTGCCTTCCTGAGCTATGTTTAGTTTGGAACCTGATGTAGGAGTATGTTGACAGCCAGCCTTATCATATTCTTAACTTGCATAGAAGCTACAAATATTATTAATAGTCATTAAAGTGGGGAGTTCTTTTTAAAAATCCAACAACAGCATTTGATCCTCAGTTGCAAAAGGAAGCATTTTCTTTTATGAGCTCTGAATGTATTGCTCTTTCCTTTCACGGTGTCTCCTTGTTGTCATTTTAGGTGACCAGGTGAAAAATCAAGGGTTAATCACTTCTCACTACAATTCCTAATTGTTCTCAGTCAATCAAGTTCCTTCTAGCTCTTCCCCTTTCCATGTTAAATAATCCCAGTTTTTGCCAGGCTTTCAGACAGCACGTGCCAGTCCGGCCATAGCCCTACTCATGTTTGCCATCATTCTCTAGACCTTTTCAGTCTCTGCCATAAACTTTCATGATATGAGGTGAGCCAAACTGGGGAGAGTAATCAAGAGGAGTTCAAACACTGCATACACACAGCTGAATTGTCACAGCGTGACTGTAATGCCTATGTTTGTGCAGAGGTGTGGTGCCCTAGCAGCCCTGTGTGCAGAAAGGTGAGGGATGTACATGAACCTGTTACCCTCGGCGCACTATATGTTAGGACTGATACAGGAGGAAACATGCCATATGTCCTGAATCTTCCTCAAGGAGCTGATGAACACGCAGTACGCCTTGCATGTCTAGACAAAATGATGATTCATGACCCCTGCAACTTCTTGCTGCAGCAGCTAGTAGGGGAAAGGTGGGATATAACCACT
The DNA here is from genome assembly GCF_002925995.2 of Terrapene triunguis. Taxonomy (NCBI): domain Eukaryota; kingdom Metazoa; phylum Chordata; order Testudines; family Emydidae; genus Terrapene; species Terrapene triunguis. Next base: position 13,752,754 of record NW_020664481.1, read on the forward strand.
ATACCTCTGCTCTCCAAAGTACTTTCTGCTCTTCATTTATTTATCCTTGCTTTTTCTCCAGAAGATTATGGGAAGAAGTTAGCCAAGCGTCCATCCTGAAGTATCTGGATCAGTTCTTAGGTGTGATGCTTGTGAAGCAACCAGAGTACATCTAGTTCAGCACAGGCCCAGAGACAGAAGCTCTGGTTGCTTTACTGCGTTAAGCAGATAAGAATGAAAAGAACTAAAAAAGTCATGGTATATTGTCATGGCACAAATTACTTGTGACTACTCTTTATCACAGGTATAGATAAACAGCTTGGCTTATATTAGAATGCACACAGAGACTGCACGTGTATCTGAGCACTGAGAGAAAATATTTTGGATGGCCTCTGATTAAATAAACACAAAGGTGCTGCAGTGAAATTAAATAGATGGGTGAAAGCCTCCTTAACTATCATAATATTTATTTATAAGAGATAATCACTGACAGTAGGAAAGCTAGCTCATGATCTCGTCATCTCAGCTGCACAGGAAATACGAGGGTTTACACTGTGTTATCAACCTTATTTTAATTTCAGCCTTATTCTGCTTTTAGTGCTGGTTATAAACGCAAGAGATCACTCTTTCTGACACCCAGGAAGGTTTGGTGGGATGACAGGCTGGTCAATAACAGGATGGGATGAGATGACCTACATCCTCTTCTCCACAAGTAGTGCCTGGAGCACACGAGGTAACGTTATAGACACATCTGACTGTTTCTTCAATCTGGTTTGACTTTGTAAAAAGTAATTGAGTGGGTATAACCTGGATGTATCCTACCTAAAGTGTCACCTGCAGAGTTTTCCTGCAATTATTTCAATACCCATTGCAGTCAACCCTAAAAGAAAACTGCAAGGAAGCTATTGTATTTGTGGAACACTCATCACCATAACTTTATGCGCAGTTGCCCTGTGTTCTACATAGAGACAGAGATTCCATGATTTCACCATCCTTCCATCTTATTCTTTTCCACTGGGTCTATGCATTTGACTCCTACAACACATTCAAGGCTGATGTCATTCTTCTCTGCATCTCTGGCTATCAGTTTTCCAGACTTGGAGAAGATTTTGCTGTTGTACAAAGGATTTGTATACTTAAGAGCTCAAACCTGCATACCTAAAACTCTCATCAATTTCATTGGGAGTCTGGAGTGTGCAAGAATGCATGTCGAGGTCCTAAATGGGCAATTTCTAACTACAGCGGAAAATACATTGGGCTGGATTTTGATCTCAGCTGCCCTGGTGTATCTCTGTAGGACATCCATTGACACCCGTGGATTAACGGAGCTGCAACTGAGATCAGAATCTGCCTTGATGAACATTTTTAGCCTAGTTTTGACTAAATGGAAAGTAAGTTGCAGTGAAATATTCACTACTTATACATCAAAACCTTGTGACCCTGTCCTTGAGCCACATTTCAGCCTACTGGCAAAAATACTAAAACTTCACCGTAAAAGAACTGTAGTAAACAAACCATGTGTTGAGCTATTTTTGGTCTAGGGAATAATACTAAAAGAGGCTAAAAATAGAAGAAACTATGCACCAAAAATCATAATTTATTCTGCAGTTTAAAAGGGAGCTGAAGTGTGAATACCCTTGAGCAAAGCTTTTTAGAATGACAAAGTTATATAGTTAGTATAGTACATATTATTAACTCATAAATTAAAGTTCTACTTGGATTGGACTTTTGCAATTCTATTTTTAGCTCACTTTAATAGCAAATGACACCAGGTGAACTTGCACTCTTGACAGTCTAATGGTGCTTTACTATTAATAGAAAAAGTCTTCAATGAGTAACCGGGATTAGTGCACTATAAACATAAACCCATTTCTTCACAACATCTTTTTGTGAACTTTAGTACTTGGTACCTAGTTTTTTTAAAAATAGACAATTCTGCTTGGATCCTTGAGTACAAAGCTGTAGGTGGTTGCACTGCCCCGGAGTTAAGAGGAAGGCAGCCTGTGACTCTGAGACACAGTGTGCTTCCTGGTTCCCCTTTGCTCTGTGTGTGTGTGTGGGGGGGGAAAGTACCTTTTTCTAGGCTTATAACTGGGGTAGCTTACTTTCCTTGTTGTGTTAGCTACCATACCCTGCACATTGCCGCATGCACATCCCAAGCTCTGCCTACCCCCTACCCAATCCCATCTGCTTATGTGAAAGGAAGGGGTGGAATGTAGCGGCCTTGTGGAAGCTACTGTTGTCCCCAGACTGTTTCCTGTGATCCAGGTTGTGTCATGATCAATGGAACTGGAATTAGTGGGACACTGTTGCCTGGAGGGACTCTTATTGAGTCGACCCCCCATGGAACAAGGAATATGGGGAGTTTAGGCTGTAAGCAACTCAACCACATGGACAGCAGTGCACAGGGTTTAATGAAGTTTCACTTGTTCAACTTAAACTGCATTTGTCTTCATACTGGACACATATTTCATAGTGTCAGAGGTGTCAATTCTCTGCAGTGCAACAGCTAGCACTGTGAGCCATGGACCTTGGACTGAAGCCCTTTCCCACCCCACCCCTGAGCCCTGAATTTTGCAGGCACAAACATAGCCCAGTGATGGTGGAGGGAGGAGTTCAAGCTGTACAACGACCTGGTCATGCAGGAAGATGACAATACCAGGAAAGTAAAACTATTATTTTACCTTAGTGGAGTACAAGACAGGGAGCTCTGGACCACTTTGAAGCTCACCACTGCCTCAAGCCTCACAGCGGTCCTAGGTCTCCTGGGGAACTGTTGCTCCCCAAAGCAGAACAAAACGGTGGAGCAACACACTAGAGACCAATCTGAAGCATGGGGAATAGCCCCCTATGTTACTGCCTTATACACTTCGCCTGCTTCACGCAATTTTGGGGACTTGTCAAGACTCCCTGATTCGGAACAAGGATAGTCTCCAGCACTTGGAAGCACCACCTCCGGGAAGGCAATCTCACGTTAGACAGATGCTCAGACATGGGGTGTGCAGTGGAAGCCACAAGAGAAAGTGTGAAAATCTTAGGAGTACTCCCGAAAGTACAACTCATGAGAGAACAGCAAAAAGCAGGCGGCCAAGGTCCCCTACCCATAGAGAGATGCATTTACTGTGGGAGATAGAATGAATGGGTAAAGGAGAAGTGCCCGACATTAGGACAGCACCGCAAGGAATGTGGCAATTTGAACTATTTTAGTTGTGCAAGAGCAGAGGGAGGTCTCAGCGTCAATCAGACAAATACAAGAGGAAGAGGGCACATCAACAGCAGTGATGACATCTTGACTCTCTCCTTGAGTCTGAGAGCATATCAGGTTCAGGCTCTCAGGACAGGAAAGCAAGAAGGGACAATACCAATCTCTGTGTATGTTAACTGGGAAATCATCCTGTGCAATTTCTGCTGGGCCTCTTGCAGTATGATTCTTTGGGGGGAACTGGACTTGAGCACACCCATTACAAAGAGCAGCACAATCTCAGGCTGCACTAGCAGCATCTATACATCAGCTCACAAGCAGGATGCTGAGTGGGGCTGGGCAGGTCCCCAATAGCAAGCATTTGACACGCTGAAACAAACAACTGATACCCCTGTCCTGAAATACTATCAGCCAAGAGAGCAACTGACCCTCTAGCCTGATGAATTGGTGAAAAGATTGGGTGCAGCTCTTTTGCCAGAGCAGTCAGTCATTTACGTCAGCAGAGCCCTGTCAGAGACTGAACAGGTATACGTCCAAATAGAAGAAGAGCTTCTGACTCTGGTATTTGGAGTGTTGCAATTCCATCAGTACAGCTATAGCCACCTAGCAGTAGTGCGATCAGACCTCAGCCCCTGGAGACAGTCATGGCAAAGCCCCTTCTTAGTCCTCCAGAGTCTGCTGCACATGTTGATGTACCTCTAGCGTTACCAGGTAGCACAGAGATATTATCCAGGACAGTTATTGGTGTTAACTGACACCCTGAGCTGGACATATATACCCAGCATCAGCAAGTTGGGGAAAGGGGTCAGGACACTGAATCTATTAACACCATCTCCCAGCTTCAGCAGCAAAGCTGATGGAAATCAAGGAGGCTATGGAAAAGGACATCCAACCACAAGCTGTCACGTGAGTGATGTTAGCAGGATGCTCAAAAGACTACAAGCCAAATACCGCTAGGAGCAGAACCAGATCTTCAAATTAAAGATGAGCTTTAATACAGGAAGGAATCATATTTCGATGACAGAGAACTGCTGACTCTGCTTCAGGCCATCCTTAGGTAATGCCAAAAAAATACATGCCTCACACCTGGCATGTGACATTGACAGCTGCCTTAGATGGGCTGAAGACTGTTTACAGGCCAGGAATGAATACACAACTCCGCTCCTTGAGAGAAGGGTGTGAGACGTGCCAGTCATGCAATAACCACCAGCACAAAAAACCCTGTAACTACAAGAGTTGCCAACCTGACCATGGCAACAGGGGGAGCAGACTTATTTATTTTCAAAGAAATGCAGTATTTGGTTACAGTGAACTCTTATTCAAATTTTGAGAGATCGATGCCCTACCTAATACAAAAAGCAAGTCAGTGATTGGCAAACCGAAGGCCCACGTTGCAAGGTATAACATTCCACGTTCTGTATTCACGGACAACAGACCCCAGTTTGCTTAGGAAGAATTCAAGGAATTTGCATGCAAATAGGAGTTTAACCACCACACCACTTCTTCCAGCATCCCCACCAAGTAAAGATAAAGTGGAATCAGCTGTGAAAACAGCTAAGAGACTGTTACACAAGGCTGCCTCTTCTGGTTCAGAACCCTTGTTAGCATTTTGGGAATACAGGAATACTCCATCACAGAGTGACAAAATTGTTCCATCGGTGCCTGTGGTGGACTGAGGACCAAAACCCTACTACCCATCAGGGGACTCCCGTTGCAGCCAGAATGATGAAGTCACTGCTGAGAGGAGATGGCCAACAATCAGAGAAAGCAGGCACTAGGATATGAGAGGTCAGTCAAGTACCTATCAGCCTTAGGTACAGGCACTCCTGTGAGGATCCAGCCATTAGAGAGACAGCAAAAGGAGGAGTGGGCTAAAAGAGTTGTGCGAGGTTCAGTGGCACCCAGTTCATATCAGGTGACAACTCAAGAGGGACAAGTGACCCAAAGGAACAGGCATGGATGGCATGTGAACTGCCAGCTGGGGGAGGCTAGTCCCCAGCCCTGCCCCTTCTGCCCAAGGACCCACGCCTTCCACCCCCCTGCTGGAGACCCGAGCCCCCCTGACCGCCACTGCCAGGCCCTGCCCCCGGCTAGTGTCCCTTCATCCCCTCCCCCCGCCCCCAGTGCTGGGAGCGCCAGTGGCACAACCCCAGCTCCCACAGTGCCAGTGGCACGGCCCCAGCCCAAGCCGGGGCCAATGCACAGGGGGAGCCACAGAGGGGGACCTGGAGATGGAACATGGGCAGGGCCACGCCTGGCTGTTTGGGGAGGCACAGCCTCCCCCAGCCTATGATACCCGCCGCCCATGGGAACAGGTGGCACTTATGAGCCAGCAGACAACACCCAGCGAGAGCTTGAGATCATCAGAGAACAGAGAGAGGTAGAGAACCATCCAGAGGCCAACGCAACAGGGAGGGAGGAGATCTGACACAGAGAGTTTTCAGAGATGGGACAGGGAGAGAGAGAGAAAGCGGGGAGAGAGGCCATCCCGGGTGTAGTCATCTGTTCAGATTTGTAAAACAGGGAAGATATATCATGATCAGTGAAACCAATGTTCTCTGGAGGGACAGATATTGAGGGAACACCAATGGAACAGGGAAAGTTAAAGCTAGGAGCAACTCAGCCACATGAACAGAGTAATCCACAGCGTTTAATAAAGTTCCATTTGTTCAACTCAACCTGCATTCAGTTTCAGGCTTTTTGTCACAGCTTGCGGGGAAGGGGGTGATAGGTGACCCATTACTCCCTTCACCAGGCTACCTGTGTTTCATTTACAATCTGGCCCAGAATGCTACACAGACATTATAGAGATATTAATAATGCAACCTATATCTATTTTAAAAAATAGAAATAGGCCCAAATTGCATAGCTGGGATCTAATTCTGTGCTTTCCTGCAAACCGGAGGTGTTTGATTTGGGTCTTTGGGGCCCAATGCATCTGGGAAGTATGGAAGGACAGTGATTCAATAAGCAAGCAATAAATAAGATGCCAGTAATTTTAAAACAGCTTGTCCTAGATCCTTCTGTTATTTTTTAATGTTGCACAATGATGACATGGTTAGTGTTGTTGACAAGAATGCTGCTATTCACCATGGAAGTAACCAGCAGTGGGCATAGTCGCTGTCTGGATAAACAGCATGTGTCAGCCATGCTACACCAGAGGAAATGAGCTGAATAGTAGCTCTATGTGGGACGAGGCAGTGGGGAAAAACTGGGATAAGAGAACAGGAAAATACCTATATGATTTCAGAAAGCTGCATGTTTGACTGACATGTTTACTTCAAAAGAGAAATGAGAAAACAGAAAGTGAGGATTTGCCTCGTGATCCATTTCCAAAGGCAAAGTTCTGACCTGATTCAGCAAGTCTGGTTATTCTACTTTAAATAATGATTTGTAGAACAGTTTTTCTACACCTATGCTATGCTTCTGCTCTCACTTACACTGGCTTTCATGTGAGTGGAGTTATTCCTGAATTATGCTGATATGGGGACAGAATCACATATCTGTGAAAACTTTTCCAAACTGGAGTGAGACACAGGTCATAAAAGATACATATAATAGCTAAATGTGGGAAAGGCATTCCCCGCTCTAAAAAATTAAACACCTTTTCTCATTATTAGGTAAATATAGGCCAATATTTGTCCCCACTACAGTGAGAATTTCCTCAGTGAGCTCTACACAACCCCCTTGCAGTCCTCCACATAGGAAGTGTAGCTTGGGGAAAGGACCATACTCCAACTATTGTAGCTGACATAATGTGCTCTTGGGGGATATGGCAGCTGGTCAACTGGTTCTCTTACCTAGGATGTGGAGGAGTGTTGTTAGAATGTGTTAGCTAACGTGGTCTCAAACTTTAGTACCATCTACTAAGATGGTTCAGGTGAAGCCCAATGCTTGCACATGTTGACTACTATTTAAGATGTGGAGTTAGTTAAGGCAAATCCACAAAGGTGGTTTAGAGCCACCTTTCCCCTCCCTCACCCCTACTACCCCAGCTGCACCAGTGTAGTCAGAGCGGCCCTTAGGCTGTTCTCATCAACAGTGGGACACTAACCCAGTGCTGAGCCAGCTGAGGATCAGGAAGCTGTAAGAGTGGCCAAAAGCCCCTTTGTTCCCAACCATCCCCTTCTCCTCCAACTAAAGCTCTAGCAGATCAGAGAATCTGGTTGTTAGTATCAGGGCCGGCTCTAGCATTTTTGCAGCCCCAAGCAGGAAAAAAAAAAAAAAAAAAAGC
>NW_020664481.1:13760568-13804182 GCF_002925995.2 Terrapene triunguis
CGCAAGTGGCGGCAGCTCTACCGCCGCTTCATTCTACAGCGGCAATTTGGCGGCAGGTCCTTTGCTCCGAGAGGAAGTAACGTCCCCGCCGCCGAACAGCCGGATGTGCCGCCCCCCTCTTCATTGGCTGCCCCAGGCACCTGCTTGCTAGGCTGGTGCCTGGCGCCAGCCCTGGTTAGTATACTAGTATATTTAAGTTACTCGTTTGTTGTGTGTAAAAACAGGAATCTAGCTGGGTGCTGGTTTTAGAGGGGTAGCCGTGTTAGTCTGTATCAGCAAAAACAACGAGGAGTCCTTGTGGCATCTTAGAGACTAACAAATTTATTTGGGCATAAGCTTTCGTGGGCTGTAACCCACTTCATCAGATGAATAGAGTGAAAAAAAAGTAGGCAGGTATAAATATACAGCACATGAAAAGATGGGAGTTGCCTTACCAAGCGGTGGGTCAGCACTAACGAGGCCAATTCAAGCATGGTGGAAGTGGCCCATTCCCAACGGTTGACAAGAAGGTGTGAGTATCACCAGAGGGAATATTATTTTTTGTAGTGATCCAGCCACTCCCAGTCTTTATTCAGGCCTAATTTGATGGTGTCAAGTTTGCAAATTAATTCCAGTTCTGCAATTTCTTGTTGAAGTCTGGTTTTGAATATTTTTGTTGAAGAATGGCCACTTTTAAGTCTGTTATTGAGTGTCCAGGGAGACTGAAGTGCTAGCGCAGGGGTAGGCAACCTATGGCACGTGTGCCGAAGGCGGCACGCAAGCTGATTTTCAGTGGCACTCACCCTGCCCGGGTCCTGGCCACCGGTCCGGGAGGCTCTGCATTTTAATTTAATTTTAAATGAAGCTTCTTAAACATTTTAAAAACCTTATTTACTTTACATACAACAATAGTTTAGTTATATATTATAGACTTATAGAAAGAGACCTTCTAAAAACGTTAAAACATATTACTGGCACGCAAAAGCTTAAATTAGAGTGAATAAATGAAGACTCGGCACACCACTTCTGAAAGGTTGCCGACCCCTGTGCTAGCGTCTTGAACCCTAGAGTCTTAAACTCTTCTGATAAAGAAACTGAACATGCAAAGACAATTGCACCTAAAGTTGGCTGAGATAGTTACCTGAGAATTCTTTCACCATGGCAACACAGAGCTTGCTTGGTATCTCTACTCCACCCTCCGTGGAGTACTCTGATGTAGGGGACATGGCAGAGGGAAAGAAGATATGATCACAACATCCTGGCTGGTGGAATGACACTTTTGAGCTATAGGGAGCCACATGCAGTTTAAAGCAGCAGCCCACATTGGAGATTAAGTCTGGTGGGGAGTCCAGCTTACAGAGGAGAATGGGGAGAAGAGATAGCTGAACAACTCCCAAGAGGCATATCTGCAGTATTTCCAAATGGAAATATTTTGAGTTTTGGGCAGAATACTTCAATTTATGGATGTTAATTTTTTGATGAAAAATTGAAATTTTCCACAGGAAGCAGACACTTTTCATGAACAGCTTTATTTTATCAAAGCTCCAATTTTCTACTGAAAAACAGTTTTAGCAACATTTTTGACCATCCCTATTCTTTACATGTAAACCCATGCTTCCCTCTCCCGCCCCCTGCAATATAATCCTAGTAGACAGCTAAATTATCTTTTTATATACACACACACTATCTTTTTCTCCTTTTATTTATTTCTGTAGTAACATTTGTGAGAGACCACTTACGAGAATTATTTGCAAACTGGCCCCAAACTGTGACTAACAAACTTCCAGGTTAAATGCTCAGCTAAAAAGTCACATTGTCCAAACAGAAAACTGAAGCGTCACATAATGACTGCCCCAAAATTTCATTACATGGTCACTTAGTTTACATACTGCACAAACAAGTGGTGCATGTATTCGCTTTGCACTGGTGTTTGTTTCCTAGGAAGCAGGCAGCTATAAATAACTCTTGAAAGGACAGTGAGGCAAATACAAGACCAATATTCTGGAATGTATTACTATACAATAGCCAAACCCATTAATGCCTGTTTACTAAAGGAGCTCTCTGTATTTCCAGCCTAGACTTGACTGGAAACATTCAGCCCCCAATGGAAGTGTTGCCCAATTTGAGACTATTATTAATGTTTTCTAAGGATGTCTCCCTGAGATGTTAATGGTTACCTCCAGGTCATTATAGCATCCATGCTCCCACATTGCCTATCCCTGTGTGGTAGCTCTTATTACTCAGCATTGCAACCTCACTTTTCTCCATAGACCAGAAACCCAACTGTCACTCACAAGGACAAGTTTTCAGGGGTAGTGTTTTGTGTGAGAGATTATCCACCATCACCTGTACACGATGTGAATTCAGGACTGCAGTTATTTGGGGGTTTCTCAAACAAATTAGCTGTTTTAATGTCCAGAAAAAAATAAAATTGTTACATATCTACCGGCAACATTCAGTGGCTTCTGTCCATCTGAGGACTCTAGTCTATGACCTTACTTACAAAAACAAGAAAGGAAATATTATTTAAGGCACTCGATAAAATACAAATGACTCCTGTGGAACTATTGTACTGTCTGTCTCTCTCTGCCAGCATGGTCTGATTTTAGGTTTCTTCACATGCAAAGTGTGCGTGTAGTTCGATAATGTTCTTATTTAAAATGGCTACACTTCTGCATGCACAGTAGAGGCCTTTTTTCCAAAGCTCACTGAAGTCAATGGGGTGCTTTCCATTGACTTCGAAGGAGCTAGGATCAGGCCTGAAATGATTCCATCATTTGAACTCAGTGACACTTGTCCCCTGGTACACAGACCCATTTTCTTATCACTAATTACACACCCTCTCCCTCTGATTGAAGTCACACTTTAACTATAAATACAGTAACTACTCTGTCCTCTTTAAACCCAGGCCACAGGCTAGAGTATATAGGGCAGTGCTAATCATTTTACACAACTGGCAACAATACCACTCAAGACAATTGGGAAAGGTACCATGAAAAACATACTGCTTTCCTTTTAGAACCTTTTTTGTACTCTGAGCACACCATTCTAGTGCAGTGATAAGAAAGCTGTGTGAGTCATCTATCAGATCCGCTATGACATTGTGGTGAGTTAACACTGACATATGAGTCGTATTAAATAATTAACCTCAGCTGAGAGCTCCAACATGCACCTTATGACCCCATAGCTGGAACTCCTAGAAAACAAGTTTTAACAGCAATAAACTTTTTTTTTTTTTTTAAAGGCAGTTTATCATAGAATGAGACTTCTGGTGCACAAAACCAAATCTTATTACTAAAACAACAATGATATAAAAAGGGTCATCTTGTCATCTTGTGTACATTGATGTTGTTCTAGTGAAGTCAGTGGAGTAGCACCACTTTACACCAGGTCAGGATCTGGCCCTATATCTGTAGTAAAAATGTACAGCCCAGATTCTCTAGTGCATGATGATTAGTTCAGGGGTCGGCAATGTTCGGCACGCGGCTCGCCAGGGTAAGCACCCTGGCGGGCCGGGCCAGTTTTATTTACCTGCTGACGCGGCAGGTTCGGCCGATCGCGGCCCCCACTGGCCGCGGTTCGCTGTCCCGGGCCAATGGGGGCGGCGAGAAGCGGCGCAGGCGAGCGATGTGCTGGCCGCGACTTCTCACCGCCCCCATTGACCCGGGACGGCGAACCGCGGCCAGTGGGGGCCGTGATCGGCCGAACCTGCCGCATCAGCAGGTAAATAAAACTGGCCCGGCCCGCCAGGGTGCTTACCCTGGCGAGCCACGTGCCGAACGTTGCCGACCCCTGGATTAGTTTGTGCTGCTTGGCTGGTGCAAAGGGATCATAGGGCTAGTTTAACTGGCAAGGTGAGACTAACCAACTCTAGCTTCTATTCCCTAACTCTTCTGTTTAACATAAAACAGTTAATAATAATGCACATGCTAGAACTAGAAGCTGACATGAAGCTGCCTTCAGCCTAAAAAAAAAAAAAAAAAAAAAAGAGTATTTAATAAGGTGACTATTTCTCCATAGTCTGAAGACAACTAAATAACAAAAATGCCACTTTCAATTTGATGTTTCTATTTGTATCATATTCTACTATCTCTGTCTTTCTCCCCATCCCCTATACACACACACATTGTTTTGCAGCTTAGCAGTATTGTTCCTAGTTGAAACCAGCTGAGGGGACAGAAAACTCTTTCCCAAGAGGGCTGGGGATATCCCTGGACTAGTCTGAAAACATACTCAGCAGTCAGCTACAGAGAGTAGAAAGGCAGAGTATCCCATCTCCAATTGCAAAAAAAAACAACAACCCAGAAACCTAAAAAATAAGGTCCCTTACTTACTGCAGGCTGCCACAGGTGAGAAAAGGCACAAATATTTTTGTAGTAGAGCAGAGGCTTTCTTGTTGTCTGGCAATAGTGGCAGGACAGGAATGTTAAAAGAAGAGTTGTATAACACTTGTCCTGAGACTCAAACCCTTGCCTGCTTCTAGGGTTCATTACAAACCTTAATTAAGGCCAGGTCAGATGAGTTTCAGGTAAATGTAGGCCAGGTGTCAAGTGTACATAGGCCAAGCTTCAAGGTAACATATATAAGCCAATTTTCCAGATACCATAGATTGCATTTCTAATAATCCTGGGGCTGAATTTCAGGCAACCTGGGACAAAGTTTGAAGTTAGCCTGTAGCTGACTGATAGCTGCGGGTGAAAAACTGCAAAACTATGCTTTTGGACTGATTCCAGGAAAAACTCAGTACTTTTGGCTGAATTTCACTTGAGGTTTTGAGTTCTTTCTAATCTGAATTACATAAACTAACTCTCCAAAAAACTTACACAAAGGTCAACATAGTGAACTGCAAATGAAACTAAACATGTTTTTGATGGCTCTATTCAAAAGCCTTTCCTGTAGAGTCAAATTCATGGGCTAAGCGTAGGTAGAAAGTCCATTTGCACAGAATAAAGTCAGTTTACTCCACTGTTTGCAGTTTAACAGCGCTATAGTTACTAGAACTGAGTGAATAGTAAACAAAACAAACAAAAAAACCCCACAGATTCATAAGTGACAGAATAGCATTTTCTCAGGATATTATATACCTTTGATGGAAATACTATGGAAGCAAAGGTAGAATGTTAATGTGTTCCTTTGCTTTTCAATATATAGAATGTTCTTACATCAAGGGCGCAGTCTGAATTCTCAGATCAACCAAAACATAGGAACATAAGAATTGCCATACTGGGTCAGGCCTGTGGTACATTGACTCCAGGGTCCTGTTTCCAATGATGGTCAGTAACAGATTCTTCAGAGGAAGGTTCAAGAAACCTTGCATTAGGCAGGCATGGGATAATGTGTTACTCACATTGTCTCCTCCTAATCCTTAGCTGAAAATTGTTTTAAACCCCGAAGCATGAGGTTTAATATCCATTCCAAAATTGGTTAATAAGAATATCCAGAGTTATAATAGTTAGTTATCCATATAGATGTCCAATGCCTACTGGAATATTGCTAAATTATTGGCCTCAATGGAATCGTGGTTCAGACTATGTTTGTGTGATGGGTGCCATCTTGGCCAACTGGGCTTTGAACCAGGGAACCTCCAGAACTATAAAGCACGGTATGAGCTAAAACACCCTAGCTGGGGCCCTAACAGACTGATAACATCAGTGGATTGGGTACCCCCTGACCAGTGGGTTACACTTGCTTTAGGGTGTGATTGCAATTCAGGTAGACATATCTGCACTAGCTGTATCCATGCTACCATGGCTAAAAATAGCACTGTAGATGCAGCAGTGTGGGCTGTACAAACCTATCGGGGACGCTGTGTATGTACTAGTATTGCTAGCTCATGCTGAAACCTGTGCCTCCCCATCTACATCTCTATTTTTAGCAGCCAGCATGGGCATATCTACCTAAGCTGCAATCACCTTGGATTGCAATGAAGACATACACTTTGTCAAAACTTGTAACAGGGCACTTAGAATCATAGACTATTAGGGTTGGAAGAGACCTCAGGAGGTCATCTAGTCCAATCCACTGCTCAAAGCAGGACCAAAACCAACTAAATCATCCCAGCCAGGGCTTTGTCAAGCCGGGCCTTAAAAACCCCTAAGGATGGAGATTCCACCACCTCCCTAGGTAACCCATTCCAGTGCTTCACCACCCTCCTAGTGAAATAGTGTTTCCTAATATCCAAGCTAGACCTCCCCCACTGCAACTTGAGACCATTGCTTCTTGTTCTGTCATCTGCCACCACTGAGAACAGCCGAGCTCCATCCCATTTGGAACCCTCCTTCAGGTAGTTGAAGGCTGCTATCAAATCCCCCCTCACTCTTCTCTTCTGCAGACTAAATAACCCCAGTTCCCTCAGCCTCTCCTCATAAGTCATGTGCCCCAGCTCCCTAATCATTTTCATTGCCCTCCACTGGACTCTCTCCAATTTGTCCACATCCCTTCTGTAGTGAGGGGACCAAAACTGGACACAATACTCCAGGTGTGGCCTCACCAGTGCCAAATAGAGAGGAATAATCACTTCCCTCGATCTGCTGGCAATGCTCCTACTAATACAGCCCAATATGCTGTTGGCCTTCTTGGCAACAAGGGCACACTGCTGACTCATATCCAGCTTCTCATCCACTGTAATCCCCAGGTCCTTTTCTGCAGAACTGCTGCTTAGCCAGTCATTCTGTCTTCTGCCACAAAGTTCAGTTTCCTTAACAATACTACTACTTTGGACTTGCTATGCTTTTCCATAAACAAAGGGCAAATGTTTTCAGTCTGAAATACTTTGTTTGTTTGTGCATTAAGGAAAACAACAAAATAAAGGGCGGGGGAGTAGTCTCAGTGAGAGCATGGTACGTGCATCTCCTTTGTAAACACGCCGCTTCAGCCCACAAAATAGCAGCTGCCCCTGAAAATTGGCAGACTCCTTAGAAATGTAAAGGTGCGGTGCTGAGAAAACAAACTGATAGCGAAATACACCTAAACCACAGCTCTTAACTTCTTTAATCCAAGAACTCAAAGCACGTCACAAACATTAGCTATGAACGGTTTCAGAGTAGCAGCCGTGTTAGTCTGTATCCGCAAAAAGAACAGGAGTACTTGTGGCACCTTAGAGACTAACAAATTTATTTGAGCATAAGCTTACGGCCCACTTCTTCGGATGCTTATGCTCAAATAAATTTGTTAGTCTCTAAGGTGCCACAAGTACTTCTGTTCTATTAGGTATGAAGCCTCACACATTACTATGGCCAGTTACCTATGGAGGCTAGGAGCAGAAAGTATAATAATTGACTTGGCCAGAGTCATACACTTTAAAGCTAAGAGAAAGCTTTCTCCTTCCAGCCATCTGACTCATTGATTTTGTAGCTAATGAGGCGCACATTTTCCCTGTTCCGTTTGCAGAATCCTCATAAGTGACCGTTCATAAAGGGGCTGCCAAATGAAAGGCCTCTGTTGATTTATTAGTACATTTACTGCAAGTACAAACCAATGCAAGAGGTATGGGAAACTGTTATCACAAAAATGGTATTTCTGGCAGAACAGCCCTTGTAGTAATATACAGGGTGTCCCTTCCTCCCTCAGAATGTTTGTTTAGCATCTGTGTTGTAGGGCATGGGTCCAGTCACAAGTATGAGCAGAAACCACCAAGGTTATATGTGTATACACACAGAGTGTAGATGTCATACTATTCTGTCCAAACAGCACTCTGTCTTGAGCTTGTGTGCCTGAGGCTTGGGGGAGACAGAGGGAGGGTATGCACACACAATCATTAACCTATTTGGGGGTGACCAGTTTCAAAAATGGAGAGTAGCTTGCTTAAATGCACGTGGAAGGATTGTCTCTATTCATAGATGGGGAAACTGAGATGCTGAGTGTTGCCCAAGGTCCCATAGTGAGTCTGGCAGAGTTGTGAAAAGAATGCAGGGTTCCTAATAGTCTCCCATTCCAATGCCCTATTCACTGGATCTGAGGGCATGCCTACCACCTGAGGCATGTTGTGCATATTCTAGATCTAGGGGATATATCTGACTTTCCAAAGAAGTACAGAGGAACCTAAGATCCCAAATTCAGACACATATCAGGGGGTTTGAATTCTGAACTCCAAAGCTCAGGGGTGTTCTGGATCAGTGGATTAGATACAGCCCATTATACAGATCGGGGCAGCACTGAAATTCAAATCTGAATCTGCGTTCAGACACCAGCCTTCCCAAGTGTCAGGGTGTTCAAATCCAGGGTTTTAGTTCAGGCCTGTCTCTGCAACACTATTTTTGGTTCAGAAATTCTTACTAGGCCACCAGTGCACATAAGATTAATGATTCAGCACTGCCATCTACTGACTGGTTGCATAGTGACAATCATTCTGAACGCTCTCATGGTTCACACAAGGTACGACACAGAACAATAATCTGCTTGCCAGAATCTCCTTTGCCTCCCCATCTCCCTTCTCTTGCAATCATATTAAAGAAGAACATTTCCATTGGGGTGCTTCAGTCCCCATTTTCACTTCTTAAGTGGTAAGGCTTAAACGTCTTGTTTAACTCACTCATTTTTTTCAGGGTCTTATTCATTTGGGACTTACTTAAAAATACTACAAAGGTGCAGCCTGGGAAGACCCAGATATAACTTTTGATTATAGGCCTTCCAAATAAAACCTGTAGAGTTAGCTAACCTTTGTCTACAGGCCCACCAATGGCTTTAGTTATAGAAACCTAATTTGTGTATTTTCACCATTTAATAACGAAGGTGCTCCTCAAATCTCTTTTAAAAATGCTGTTCATTATTTGTAATGAACTAGCACCTAAATGGACAGGACCCATTGTGCTAGTCACTGTACAAACAGAACCAAAACACTGTCTTTGCTCCAAAGAGTTTATAATCTAAGTATAAAACAAAAGACAGGTGGATGTGACAGACAGGGGAGCCCAAAGTAACAATATGACCATAGACGTTCTGTCAATATAAAACATGACACACCTAGGTGTGACAGGATATATTCGCCTGCTTGGCAGGGAGAAAGATAACATTCGCATTTTTGCTGGCCCTAAATGGAGGCATTGCTAATGTACAGAGTATTTAGTGAAATGGAGTTGGGTCCAGCTTAACTGAGCTACCTAATACCTTAACAAGGTAGGTGTTCTTGGGAGTTTGGTAGCTAATGTGTTCTTTTCTAGATGCTAGAATCTTCCTAGCAGTAGAGAATGTATTTTTTCTTGCTTATTTGTTAGGGCAACCTTTTTTCATTTGCAGACCCCTAACATTTTTCAAATGGAGGTGCAGACCCCTTTGGAAATCTTAGGCTTGGTCTACACTTATCCCCCAAGTCGAAGTAAGGTACGCAAATTCAGCTACGTGAATAACGTAGCTGAATTCGACATACCTTACTTCGAACTTACCGCGGTTCAGACGCGGTCCACACGCGGCAGGCAGGCTCCCCGTCGACTCCGCGGTACTCCTGTCGTTGAGCTGGAGTACCGCAGTCGACGGCGAGCACTTCCTGGTTCGATTTATCGCGTCCAGACCAGACGTGATAAATCGAACCCGGAACTTCGATCCCCAGCCGTCGAACTACCCGGTAAGTATAGACCAGCCCTTAGAAAGTCTGTGGACCCCCAGGAGTCTGTGGGTCACAGGTTGAAATCCACTGTGTTAGCGTGAACTTTGGGTGAAGTGGTGGAAGCCCCATTACTGGGACATTTAAGTCTAACTGGGTAAATCAGGTAGTATTACTACCAGAGGTCCCCATAGCAATGATGACCCACTGTGCTGGGTTCTGTACACACATGAGAAGAGGCATTTCCTGCCTCAAAGAGCTTATAATAGGACTCTGAGTGCACCAAACAAGATGTTAATAGCGGTAATAAGATTAAACCACACCGTGTTAGAATAGTTAGGTGTGATTTACTTCTCTACTGAGGTAGAGAAGTTAGATGATATTTTCAAGGCCACACAGGAAATCGGTGGCAGAGGTAGGTTAGAATTCAAACTCCTCATTTCCAACAGTGGTCCCAACCCAACACACATTTATGCATGGGAGTAGTCTCATTGACTTCAGTGGGAATACTCTCTAATGTTAAAACACAGGCATAAGTTTTTGTACCATTGGGGCCATTGTCCTCAGTTTTCCTCCAGACCATGCTGACTGAAATGTGTCTGGTATTTTAGAATGGCCATCCCTAATCTTGTATTGAAGTTTGGTGGAGTAAGAGTGTATCACTATATCACTGAGGCCATCCCATAAACAAGAGGTAAAAATCCTGGCCCCTCTGAACCCTGTGGAGATAGGATTTTACCCAAGCTGTGAATCTGTGGGGTGAGAAGTTTACTTTAAGAGTGGGGGTGCAAAACATGCCTCATTAAATTCAGAAAATGATAATTGTGAAAACTCACTTTCCTCTGAACAAGCAGTTATAAAGATACAAAGAAACTTTTTTTTCTTTAAAAAATGCTAGTAAACAGTATTATTGTTTCTAAGCAGTTAAATCTTTGCCTATCCTCAATTTGCTGATACAAGCATTTAAGCTCAGATTGATATACATGCTCACAGTGAGTAGAGGGATGTGCTCTCCTAAGCATAAACTTGCTGATTCATTAGCTTTTTATGGAATAAATGGTGTTTGCTGGCCCAGGTATTCAAGCCACTTCCTATTACTGGGAGTGTCTATTGCCAAGGGAGCCTGGATTTGTGTGGATTTCATTAGAATACACCTCTACCCCGATATAACGCGACCCAATATAACACGAATTCAGATATAACGCGATAAAGCAGCGCTCTGGGGGGAGAGGGGGCTGCGCACTCCAGCGGATCAAAGCAAGTTCGATATAACGCAGTTTCACCTATAACGTGGTAAGATTTTTTGGCTCCCGAGAACAGCGTTATATCGAGGTAGAGGTGTATTTAAAACCCTGTTTCACACTTGTAACCGTTAAGTGACTGTAATAATGCATCTCATTTTCAGTCCAATGCAGCCAAGGTGTGTCTAGAAGGAAGCAGCTGTGACTATGTTACAAAAGTATTTTGCTATAATTTGGGGTGTGTCAATGCTTCAGTTACACCTAATATAATTGCTGGGGTTTAAATTCACTCAGTACTAAAATATTTGGGGGCATCTACAGAACGCTTTCAATCCAAGCCATAACTGAGGTCAGCTGTATAATGTGCTTTTCTACCTCCAGTCTGTACATCTATAATGCACTCAGTTTGGGGCATTCCTGAGGACAGATTGCACCTAAGAAGGCTAATGTGAGCCTGTAACTTCCATGTTCTCTGCTCTTTACCCAGTCCACATTCACTTCTATGTGCTATTCAAGGTGTTGATTACCTAGCTGGT
This sequence comes from Terrapene triunguis, assembly GCF_002925995.2. Classification (NCBI taxonomy): domain Eukaryota; kingdom Metazoa; phylum Chordata; order Testudines; family Emydidae; genus Terrapene; species Terrapene triunguis. The sequence goes on from NW_020664481.1 coordinate 13,771,863, forward strand.
TTGGGACCCAGGTTTCACTGACAGCACTTCTCCTGGGCTCTGGCTAAGCAGTCACAATCTGCTGGATTGCTGTAGCTGTATGTCTTCAGAGTTGAACTCCTGGGGAAATATATAGCATAGAGATGCATGTCAGTGGTGGGGCTGGACCTCAGGGTCTGGGAGTTATACTACAACAAGCAAAGCTCTGGGGTAGGAGAGAATTTGCTCTTAATCTCTCAGCTAGATTTTTAAAGGTATTTAGGCACCTGTGCATGCCTAGGCGCTTTTGAAAATCTCACTAGGCATTTATCTGCATCTCTAGGTGCCTACATATCTTTAAAAATCTGGCCCTCGTTTCCTCTGTAGCAGATAACATTGCTTCTTTCTCCCACCTTTCTCTATTTATATTGTTCTTGGCAGGCAGATAGTCTCTTACTGTATGCATGTACAATGCCTTGCACAATGAGAGGGAGTACTGAACAATTTCTGTAGGTGCCACTGTCATACAAATGGCTTTGTTGAAATGGGAAAACTCACTCTCCAGCATCCATATCTTCAGTGGAGGGCGGTGTTGCAGGAGGCCCATGTTACAGTACGGGCAGCACATTATTGGGGTAGGTGGTGAGGGAAATAATGACTGGGGCCCAGATCCTCAAAGATAGTTTGGTGTTGCTCTGCTCAGTGTTGTCTGCCTCCTAGTGGAATCCTCAGCCCTAAGCTAGATGCCCAGGCTCCCCATAGAGTGCATGGGGAGAATTAGGTGCGTAAGAAAGAGATCCTTAGATGGCAGCAACCTAAGCTAGCCAGGAGTGAAAAGCTGAGGGGAGGGGTTAGGTGCCTAAGCTGCTGACCCTGGTGCGCCCAGCTGACAGGCCAGAGATAGCCACCCCCTACTGAGGCTCCTTAGCTGCAACCCCCTGGAATTAGTCACCTAATCTAGGTGAGCTGTTGAGGTGCCCATTCCCCAAAGTATTGTGGCCGCATTGGCTCACACTAGCCCCCCGAATATGTACCCTGTGGGTTGGGAGGCTTTGTACTTAGATAGCTACTGTCCCTATAAATCGGGACATCTGGTCACCCTACCTGAGCCGCTACACTGCTATTTTGAGGGTGCTAGCTCAAGCAGACCTAGTTCATGTCTATCTACCTGTGCTGGCAGGCACTGGCCCAGCTGCTACATACATATACCCTGTCTCCACACTCAATACTCTCTCACCCTTGCTATGTTTCTCTGGGCCCCAGGCTGTCTTTTGTGCAGGTGTTGTGGCATGCATCCAACCCTCCTGCGGTGGGGTCTGACAAGTATCTGGTTCTAGGCATGTTTGGAGCATGCCCACTGGATCATGCTCAGCAGGTAAGATAGCTTTCCCACATCTAGGCTGAGAATGCCACTAGAGAGCCTCCCACACTTTGGTGTGAGCTAGAGCTCTGAGTTGCTTGTTAGCTGAGGGTGGTGTCAGGGCTTAGGTGGCTATGCACATACCTATAAGCAGAAATGTAGGAACTTAAGGGACTTGGGTGCCTACAGGGTTACATGGCACCTGAGTGCTAGTTCTGAAAATGTTAGTTGTGCCTAAATGGTGGACATAAGGGCCCAGAGAGACAGATAGGCACCTAAATACCTTTGGGAATTTGGGCTTGAATCTCTGAGGCATATCACCAGTCCATGGGTGGGGCTTGATCAAAATTTCTCTTTACTTCAGCTCTGACTCATGGGTGTATCCAGTTGGTTTTGTGGGAGTGGAAAGGTAGTTTTGTTGTCTGTGGAATCAATAAAGAAAAGGCTTTTCAGGTGAGAAGTTATCACCCTTAATGCTATCTATCCTAAAAGGAAATGGGACTGGAGGCTCTTCCTGTGCTAGTTTAAGTATAAGTATCCAGGATATAATAGTAGAGGGTAGTAGGTGGGATCTAAGGAGCCTCTTGGGTTGTGAAGCTTTCTTACTTTCAGTGTTGCTGTTTCACAAGAAACAGGCCCAAACATATGGAATCCAAGGTAATGCCATTTCACTCAGGCTTCAATGTCATACATGAAAAGTTCTGGCTCCTCCAGACAGGTTGCCAAAATGATAGTGTGTAAAATGAAAAATTAAATTAGCTCCTGTCCAAAACAGAAACTGCTTGTTTGTGGCACAGTAACCCAGTAAGTACAGAGAAGCTAAGCTTCAGACAATCCAGGTAAAATGAAGGAAAGAGAAAAGCTATGAGGTTCTTCGTTTTCAGAAAATACAACTGGCTGTGCTGCATTAGAAAAGATCCAGTGAATAGCACTGCAGCATCAAATCCAGCTGCAAGTCTCCCTTGGACTATATTGAGATTCAATCAGCATTTGAATTCAAACAACTACTGCTAAGCTGAAGGACAGAGATTCAGCTTCAAAGCACAACATTTGACACTTGACTCATCACCGCAGTGCAAAAAGTCATTTCACTGAATTTCATTTAAAAGCTAAATTTGTAGGCCAGGAGACTGTTTTTGTTTCTGCTAGCTTTGCAAAGCTCTAGTTCAACTGTCAGTTTACTTTAGGTCACAAATGAAAATCAGCTTGGTAGCTTTTTTCATCTCTGCCCCTACTGGAAATTGGCCCACATTGCAAAATTACCAGTGCACCATTGAGCACAGCTCTGCATACTGTAGGACACAGCAGAAATGCTGCACTGGTAGGTTAGAGCTAAGCTGTAAGTGTCAGAGCTGTATGTGTGAAGTCTGTGCCAATACTGTCCCTACTGGCAGGTAGAGTAATAGTAGCCAATGCTATTACCTCACAGCCTTAAATACTAAACTCATTCATAAAATGTATATTAAAAAGCAATCGTATCCCCTACAAAAATGACATTTATGTCAAATATTGGTGAATTTATAGTGAGCTATAGCCATCAGGCATGCCCTTTTGCTCATTAATTGCAATATAATCTTGGATTAATGTGAGAATATTATGGTTCCTTTTTATGTCACTTTTGTACATTGGCAAGTTTTTCCCCCTTTTTAACTGATTTTTTTTATTAGAAAATGTCAGAGGGGAAAAAACTAAATAAAAAGATATCTATGATGCATTTCAAACTGCAAAAGGGTAGAGTACGCCCAGTCAGCTACATATATCCTGGATTTTATACAGTACTTGTGTCATGCCCCTTGGGATGTGAAAGCAACAGTTTCTGGAATTGGGAAGACTTTAGCAGAAAACTTTCTCGTCCCAGTTGTAAGTCCTCCCTTATTCCTCCCAACTCACTATTTATGATTATGTCTAAACGTTGGGCCAAATCCTCAGCTGGAACAATTCAGCATAGTTCCATTGACTTCAAAGGGGTGTTAGAAATAGACAAACTAAAATCCCAAATCCTAACAATAGTAGCAAAGTTACCTTCATGCTGATAAAGCACATTAACTGAAAAAATATTCAAGTAGTCAGTAATAAAGCTTTCATCTGGCCAGTGCACTACAGCTACAGTTGTCTTTTTGTGTATACTGTCTTGTACTTTTCATTATAATAATATAATATATGGAGATATCCTATCTCCTAGAACTGGAAGGGACCTCAAAAGGTCATTGAGTCCAGCTCCCTGCCTTCACTAGCAGGACCAAGTACTGATTTTGCCCCAGATCCCTAAGTGGCCCCCTCAAGGATTGAACTCAAACCCTGAATTTAGCAGGCCAATGCTCAAACCACTGAGCTATCCCTAAAGTGAAATAGCTTTAACTTACTACACCAATATTTGAAGGGAAAAAGTGGTTCCAGCATCCTTAGCCTTCAGTGACAGTTCTCCACTCTAGTAGAAGAGAGATCCATAAATTAAATAACTATAGTATAATTTGACTGACTTAGCTCACTCTGCAAAGTATTCTGTGATAGTTTGTGCACACTGCTTTCCTGGAGATTTTCAAAGCCTTTTGTAAGCATGAACCATTCATCACTAGATCTCTCAGAGGCAGGTAAGTATTATCCCTTTGTGTAACATGGGGATAATTTTACAGAAGGGGAAACAAACTGACTTGCCGAAAGCCATGCAAAGAGTTGGTAGAAAAGCCCAGGTTAGAAGTCAGGACCTTGATGCTGATAGTCTTGTGGTGCCTGTATGCACAGAACTCTCTTAGGTGTGATGTGCTTGTAGAGAGAAGACCCAAGTTGAGGAGTAGAGAAAGTAATGCTGCTCCAATGACACCATACTCCTACATTCTTGTACATCCCATACTGTACTTGCACATCCTAAACTTCACAGACCTGGTCTTTTCTCAGTGTTTCTTTAGCTCGCGCACCTATGATCCATGCACACCAACACAGTCATGATCTTTATAATTACCCACCCTTCTTGTTAATATTGCTGCTGAATTGCTCAATAGGAACGATTTGCCAAAAAGCTAGTTTCTCAGCAAAGTGCAGATTGATATACTGCAGCCTAGACATGAGTAAGCCATTTTTTCAGAAATCGGGTCTCTCGTGTGTCATTCTGAGGGGGATGATGGAAGATATCAAAGAGAACGCTGTGGTCATAAAGCTTCAAAAGCACTGACAGCTGGTGAAAATAATTATTTGGGCTTTGCAGAAGCTGTATTAATGAAGTGAGATGTTTAACATTGTACTGTTATCGTCAGTGCATATTTGGTGGGAACATAAAATGCTCATACAGGAGAATGATTGTGGTTACAAATGCCCGTTCCACCCACTAAACAACTGTACATACAATGACTCCCTGTTTCGGTTCTGACACAGTAACCTTTTATCTGTTCTGGAAGCTCCCACATGAAGAAATAGCTGGTTTATATTTTGTAACTCTCTTTTAAAGACAGAAAAAAACTTTTTCTCCTGGGGAGGAAGAGGAAAACAACCTATTTCCCATTTAACAGCAGAGACGATGAACTATGATATGAAATTGTAACATCCACTCCAAACTGTCTGTTAAAGAACATTAGCAAATGCTTTTTATTTTCAGCCATGTTTCAACTGAAATATCTAGGCCAAATTCTGCTCTTACCCCAAAGTAAACCTGAAAAGACTTCCTTGAGGTCAGTGAAGTTACTTAGATCAGAGAGATCTAAACAGAGTTTGGCTCTCGGTTCCCACAGAGAAATAGTGGAAGTATGGCAATAATTACAGATGATTCTGGTTTCCTAGAGCTTCCTGTGCTGAAGCAATTAATCTCTGCTTTTCATTACCTATTTAAATGGCAGTGTCTCAATAAAATACATTATTATGGTGTCTATTAAAAAAAAAATCAACTAGTTGCTGAAAGCTGAAATTCCTCCGGTTATCATCAGGGATCACTAAGCATAAAAGCTATAGCAACTTTATCCATTGCATTTCATTTGGCTATCTAGAAAACTATCCCAGGGTGGGTTAAGTACTAAGTAAGGGATGTATGTTCAACTGACAAAATTGTCTGACCCTGGGAGTTCCCAGTCTGACACTCCTAGCAACAATGTTACAGCTGGGAAAAAGACAGGCCATTGTTTCTTACAATATAATTTGTAGGGCTTTATCAAGTTTAGATGTAAATGTTAGCAAGGATGGCGCCTCTATCACTTCTATTGCAAGACCAGGCAACAGGCCTCAAGGTGAAAGTGTTTTTTCCCCCCTGATATTCAGTATAAAATTTCCTAGCTTTCTTAATCCTATGGGGCCAAATCCTAATGCCTTTAGTAGGGAAAAGTCTCACAGAAACATTCAAATACCTTGGTGTTAAATGTGGGGTAGAAAGACTACATTGGAGTGAGTTCCACTAGCTTTAGCCCATTATCACTAGTGATGCCTTCTTGTTCACCCCTACGCTCCCTTCAAATACTTGTAGATAGTGATACTGGAATCACCTAATATGTAACTAAAGCTGCTCAGGAATTTTTTGATGATTTTTTAATTGAAAGACCAAAACTTTTCTTGGGAATATTGTCTGAATAAACTTTCAGGGGAAAGGTTTCTCACGTCCAGGAGAGAATTCCTGGTCTAAGAGAGTGATCCACCCCAGAATAGTCAATAGCCCAGTGACTAGGACATTCAACTTAAACCTGGCTCTCCCACATCCCCGGTATGTGCTCTAATCACTGGGTTAGAGAGACATTTTCTGTATAAATAATTAAATATTCATTGGTCCAGAGAGACTTGCTCCATATCCCTGTGGCTAGGTCACTGACATGGGATGTGGGGGATCCAGATTCAAGTTGAGTGCTCTAACCACAGGGCTATTAATTATTCTGGGGCTTTCTCTTTCATATCTTCTTGTGGAAAAATTCCAAAGGGGTTTGGTTTCATTCCAATAGGAAAGAGTACAAATTTTGTAACTTCAACTTTTTGTGAAACAGAATTATTGTCCTCTTGCCGGACTATTTGTAACTATATCAGATTCATCCCAGTTAAGTTACTCTTGAGGAGTTCTGTGAATTTTAACTGGTTTTCTCGAGATGCACCTAAAAGGTGTCAGAAATGCCTACAGATTGCCCCATTCAGGCATCTTGGGTGATAATGCACTTGAATTCAGTGAACCTGGAATTTTTCATTGTGGAAATCTTTTTATTTTGTAATGCCCATTAGTAATTGTGAATTAAACAAGCATCAGTAGGGAGTTGACTCAGACTTCATAGCTGAAGTCATGAGTCATGCCACAATAAACTTAGAGACCTATCAAGGGACCAACGAATGTTGATTCTTCTCTCCCTTCATGGTCAGTGACTTTGCTTAGAGAAGATGGAAGGCTTTCAGCACCACAGGATCCTCTCCTTTGGGGTCCCTATGCAGGTTGGAAAACACAAGGGTTAACTCAATCTTAGCCCTACTGACAGAAGGGGAGGAGGTGAGACGCTCATGACCCCAGTCTATCCCTCTGCCAATTGGACTGAAGGGGGAAGGACAATTTATAGCCTGTGTTGCACTTTGGTTGAAATAAGCAATTAGTCAATAAGGATTAAACTGAATCACAGCTCCACCTTGTTTTTCTCCACCATTCTCCCCTGGATTCCTTACTTAGCTCCCTCTAGTGTTGGTATGTATGTATTGTTACCTACTTACTCCTGTTCATTCAATCAGCTTTAAATAGAATAGCCTGTTAACAATCTCTACCCCCATACCAAATCAATGGGCCAGCCCTGTTACAGAATCACAGATAATGCAGGGAACAAAATGGGTGCACAAATGGACTAACTTTTTAAACCTCTCTTCAGTTGTAAACATTTGGTTTCTGCCGCCATAAATTTTGGCCATGAATAAATGAAAATGACTAGCTGGTTAATTAATGGTCCCGCACCCCTTTATAATTTAACAGAAAGGTTTATGAAGCTGTCAGATGCACAAGTTTGAGCTGCTCTGGGAAGCACCTTCTAGACAAGATTTCAATAGTGACAGTCTCATTAAAAATTCCTGATAGAAAATGTAGCATTTTTGATTGCTGGGAGATAATTGAAGCCATTCTGCCAGGACAGCACACAGTTTCCTTTCCTCGAGGAGGAATTCTCCCTGGCACCCATCTCCCTCCTCCCAGACCCTCTATTGAGGGTAAATAACTGCATAATTAGGAGCATTGTGCAGGAACCACTATCAAAACCAGGATACTAGACTAGACAGGCCATTGGTCTGTACTGGATCTCAGCTCCTATGTCTTTCAGTGTATGAATATTTAGAATAACTTTGAATTGGATAGAAAAGGGACAATAAAAGCGGTACTGAAATATTTCTCAGAAGCAGCTATGGTCTGGCAGTGGGTAATTGTACATTAAGAGATGTCTGTGAAAAATAAAACCCTTTTAACGGGAATAAGAGTAGATTTTGCTCTCAATTATGCCAGTGGGAATTCCACTAACTTCATAAAGGTTGCTTTGAATTTACAAGAAGTGAATCTGGGCCCTCACCAAGGCAGATTCATCCCTGGCGTAACTTCATTGACTTCAGTGTATATAGGACTATAACGGGTTATTTTTTGCTGTCACAAATACTTCTTACCAAATCAGGTAAGAGAAAATGAGTTATAAAGGGAGTGTTGGGCTTTGACTTCAGACTCCTATTAAGCTCCATGGGAGCTCAGGGCCCTGAGCACCTTGTAGGATTAGGCAGGGCCTCCCAGAGGGTGGGGCAAGTGGGGCAATTTGCCCCAGGTCCCGGGCCTCGGAGGGGCCCCCACGAGTATCTCTGTCTTCCCCCATCCTCCGGCGTCTCAGCTGGTAAGGGGGCGGGGCTGCGAGCTGCGGCCGAGTGGCGGGAACTCAGGCCCCGCTGGAGACACCACGCCGCTGCAGCGCTGTCCGGGGCCGCTCCTGGACGCAGCACGCTGAGGCTCCGGGAGAGGGGGTAAGCGGCATGGTAAGGGGCCGGGGCCGGGCACCCTCCCGAGCCCATCCCTCACAGCCCTGACCCCCAGCTCCGAGCCCAGCCCCTCTGAGCCAGACACCCCCCAACCCCATCCCCCCACAGTCCTGACCCCCAGCTCTGAGCCCAGCCCCTCTGAGCTGGGCACCCCTCCGACCCCATCCCCCCCACAGCCCAGACCCCCAGCTCCGAGCCTAGCCCCTCTGAGCCGGGCACCCCCCTGGCCCCATCCTCCCACAGCCCTGACCCCCAGCTCCGAGCCCATCCCCTCTGAGCCGGGTACCCCCCGACCCCATTACCCCCACAGCCCTAACCCCCAGCTCTGAGCCCAGCCCCTCTGAGCCGGGCACCCCCCGACCCCATGATTATGGAAGGGCCCCCTGAAATTGCTTTGCCCCAGGCCCCCTGAATCCTCTGGGCAGCCCTGGGATTAGGGTGACCAGATAGCAAGTGTGAAAAATTGGGACGGGGGTGGGGGGTAATAGATGCCTATATGAGAAAGAGCCCTGAATACCGGGACTGTCCCTATAAAATCGGGACATCTGGTCACTCTATGTAGGATCAGCCTGTTTGTGAACATGCTGGGAATCTGAGAGAGATCCAAACTCCGTCTTTCACTTCCAAGGTGGGAGGAATTGGGATTAGTTTGATAAGGGAAGCAGATTTAACTGCTGCCTCATGCCACTGATGTCTGCAGAGAAGCAGAAAATCAACAAGCATTTAGATTAAGATGTTAAACGAGTTCCACCCAGATCAAACCAAATCCAGTGACACAGTGAGGAAAAATGCCTGGGTAAGTAATGGTGAAAAGAAAATCCTTTGGTAAATAAAAGAAAGCAAACAGCCTATAGTGTAAATACCATGGGTTAGAGACTGAATACCAAGAATGTCCTGCTTATTGACAGAGAGACAGGGACTGGTTTTGTCTCAGTGTGCTATACATGATGATGCAGATGACAGTCAACATTATTTTTTGGATAACATATAGTGAATTCTGAAAAGGACGGTGGTGTGGAAATCTGGGGTCCTTGCTCTGCTTCACCTCAGTGCTTACTCAGACAGTCTATTAACTGAGACTTGCCTGAGTCAAGATAGAGTAAAGATAGAGTAAAAAGTAGACTTAAAAACTAAGAAAATGATTGCAAGGTAAGATCCTAGATCAGGCGTGGGCAAACTATGGCCTGGGGGCTGCATCCGGCCCTCCAGACGTTTTAGTTCGGCCCTCAAGCTCCCGCTGGGGAGCAGGGTCTGGGGCTTGCCCCACTCCGGTGCTCCAGCCAGGGAGGGGAGTCAGGAGCTTGCCCTACTCCGTGCAGCTCCCGGAAGCAGTGGCATGTCCCCACTCCAGCTCCTATGTGTAGGGGCAGCCAGGGGGCTCCAGATTCTGCCCCCGCCCCAAGCGCTGCCCCCGCCCGGCCAATGGGAACTGCAGGGGCGGTGCCTGTGGACAGGGCAGTGCGCAGAACCGCCTGGCTGCACCTCTGCATAAGAACTAGAGGGGGGACATACCATTGCTTCTGGGAGCTGCTTGAGGTAAGCGCCACCTAGAACCTGCACCCCTGACACCTGCCCATGCCCCAACCCCCTGCCTCAGCCCTGATCCCCCTCCCACCCTCCAAACCCCTCGGTCCCAGCCTGGAGCACCCTCCCGCACTCTGAACACCTCATTTCTGGCTCCACCCCAGAGCCCACACTCCCAGCCGGAGCCCTCACCCCCTCCTGCACCCCAACCCCCAATTTTGTGAGCATTCATGGCCCGCCATACAATTTCCATACCCAGATGTGGCCCTTGGGCCAAAAGGTTTGCCCACCCCTGTCCTAGATTTTAAATCAGGGAATAAATGTTACTGTTGCTCAGAAATTTTCTGACAACATTTTTCCATCACACTGCCAATTTGTCAAAAGCAAAACACTTTGTGGAAATGTCAATTTTGATGTGTGTTTCTCCCCATTTTAGAAAAAAAATCACCAAGTGTTTTAATGTCAAAACATTCAGTTTCAACATTTTTGGAACAGAAGTTTTGTTTTTCATTTCTAAACAGCTTTTTTTTGTTTAAAAAATTTGTATTATAAAAATGACACATGTCCAAGTGGAGCAAAGCATTTTAATTTTATTGGAAGAAAACATTTCAGTTTTTCCCCCAGCATTGTTTTATGGGAAATTTCAAAATGTTTGTCTTCATTCTGTTTCAGAACAGGGAAAACAACTCCAACTTGTGGCATTTCTCCCAGAATGGACAATACGCTTCCTGCCCAACTTAATAAATGTTAAGTTATACCTAGTGGCTCTTTGATAATATAGGGCAACTACAGAGAGTCATACAGCACATGCTAATTGAAAATTTTCAATTAGAATCATAGATTTTAAGGTCAGAAGGGACCATTATGATCATCTAGTCTGACCTCCTGCACAACGCAGGCCACAGAATCTCACCCACCCACTCCTGTATCAAACCTATGTGTGAGCCGTTGAAGTCCTCAAATCATGGTTTAAAGACTTCAAGGTGCAGAGAATCTTCCAGCAAGTGACCCATGCCCCACGCAGCAGAGGAAGGCGAAAAAACCCCATGGCCTCTGGGCGTTCAAGCTTCCCAGCTAGGTTTCATAAGTAGCCAGGTTCCTAGGGCTAATGGTCATCCCACTAAAGCCAATGGAGACCAAGTGAAGCAAACAGAGACTGACAGGTTCTAATGGATGTAACTAGAATTTGGCAGTTGGTTTATACTGTAACTCTGTATTCAATTTACCATTCATTTCTGCATAAGCAGTTTCCAAATTGCTGTCCAGTGAAAACCTTTCTTTTGACGGTCGGTTGTGGCCACGACAATCAATTTTTGCTCTCTGTGGGGTTGTAAGCCCAAGATGTACAGTGTTATTTGGGCAAATAGCTTAGTAAGGTTATAAAAAGCTAAAAAAATTGTTGTTTTTTAACAAAAACAGCACCTGAAGTGACATTAGCTGTAGTGAAATGATAATGGGTTGATCACCAGCAGGCAGGGGTGGCTCCAAGCACCAGCGCATCAAGCGCGTGCCTGGGGCGGCAAGCCGCGGGGGGTGGCCTGCCGGTCACTGTGGGGGCGGCAGTCAGGGAGCCTTCGGCGGCATGCCTGCGGGAGGTCCGCCGGTCCCGCGGCTTCGGCGGCAATTCGGCGGCGGGTACGCCAAAGCCGCGGGACCAGCAGACCTCCCGCAGGCATGCCGCCGAAGGTTCCCTGACTGCCGTGCTTGGGGAGGCAAAATACATAGAGCCGCCCCTGCCGGCAGGGATCAGGATGTGTTCCTATCCACTCACATAGATCTGGGCCAATGGTATATTACACAGTCATGCGGGATTTTTACTTGTGTGGTTTTCTGGTGGATCAAGTCTCTGGCATTGACACTCTTGGGGACAGGATACCATAGCAGTTAAACCAGGGGTCTCTTCCTGTATCAAGAATAATAATAAAAGGGAAATGAGCAAGATGGGATGTGGAAAGAACTGTATGGCATGCATTAGCTTTCTAATTTAGCTGAGTTCTGAGATCAGGTATTGCACAGACCTCTGCAGGGCTAGAAGCAAGCTGATTAATAGAGTTGAACTCTTGAAACTGATAGGTTATCTGTGCTATCCTGACAGAGCTGCAGAGGGAGTGTGAGAGAGAACCTCCGGGAACCCTCCCACATGACACTCCAGTAATAACTTAAGATAATTTTCACATTGTATGTCACACCACCACGGCTTGAAGAAGCATGAAGCTCCTGGTTTTACACTGTTGCTTAAGTGAAGCGACATGGTCTAATACTCTGTGTGTGGGGCCGAGAAACTGAAACCTCTGAGTTCTAATCCCAGCTCTGAAACTGTCTTGCTGTGTGTCCTTGTGTGAATCTTTTCACTCCTGTGTGTTCCACTTTCCCCATCTGTAAAACAGGAAATACTTATTTTGTGGGAGCACCACAGAGCCTCAGTCATGCTCCAGTACCCCATTGTGCTCAGCCCTGTACAAACCCAGAACAAAAAGACAGTCCCTGTCCCAAAGTCTATATATGAAATAGGAATACCCACCTAAGAGCATCATAAGGATTAAATAGTTAATATTTCACAATGCTTTAAATTGCTAAATATGATTGCACTTTCCAGATGGAAATTTAAGATCCATCTCATCTACCCTGAACAGAAAAGCAGTGAATAATTTTCACTTGGCCTATTTTGCCAATGTGAGGGAGAATTGTGCTTTTTTAAACAGTGTTCAGCAAACAGTTATTCCCAGGAGGAGAGAGAATTTATTGTTGCTGGGACAGCCCAGTGTAAGAACTCAGCAGGGGAAAAAATGAAGCAAATGGATGTAACTGAACAGGTTGGAGTGTCCCTAAAGTCCAGGAACAGAAAATAGTTTGACAGGGCTGGTGGAGTAGCGCACTCCACCCCTCTGTATATTTGCACCTAGTGTTAGTGAGCATTCTGACAGCAGATTACTAAAGGCACAACAAGCCACTGCTGGCAGCTGTTTGCTAAGGGACTGCAGCACCTCCACCTGAACAGTTCCAGGTTGGCTCAGTGGTCGTGGGACTCTTTGGCAAGAACCTGTACAAGGTAACTTACACTGCTATGATTTCTCCTGTATCTTGGGCTGTGCTGTTGTTTTCATAGTGTAGCATTTCCACCCCACGATTCAGCCTAGATCTGTCTGTTCTCACGTGAACTTCTGCCAAGTATGCAGCTGCAAAGCTATGTGTTGGCTTGTTTATTCTTCAACGTGGCTGGTGTAGGGTTTTTTTTTTTTTTGCTGTGCATTAGCATTTTCTACCTGATGCTTAGTGCAAATTGACAGAAAGACAAAAGGAAACAGACTTTCCAAGAGAGATTCTTACCAAATTGCATGGGACTATTAAACCCTTCTTGGTACTTACTGAATTGCCATTTCCCTGGTAAGATTTCCCATGAGAGCCTGAGGTGTGACTGTAAATGCCAGTCTGATCTATAGTTTACCCTTCCCGTTTGATTAATGCATGTCTTGCAATGCACTCCTGTCTTGCAAAGATTGAATGTGAAACCTTAAGGACTTTAATTTTGCACTTTCTGAATGGGTGACCACAGCTTTGTTGCTGTTTGAATTGTTCTAGGGTGGTTCTTGTTTGTTCAGAGTGAGTAATTTCACTCCTCCCTTGTCCCGTCCCGTCCCTTCCGTTCCGTGTAAGGTGGATAAACTCTCCTTCCTTAGCTGAAGTTCAAGAGTCCTGTTTCCCTTCAGAACCCAACTCCTGTCCCAGCTATCTTTTGCAAAGGGTGACTGAGAGCTGGATGACTTCTGTGAAGGTAGGAAGGGGGTTTTCTGAAGGCCCTGCCCCAGCCCTAGTCCTTCCTTGGTTGCATATGGCTCAGATCAGCAGCAAAACTTGCTGTTCTTTAGGCACAGAACATAGTTAAAAAAGAGAACTGAGCCTGATTGATTGTAAAGAGATTTTAAGCAAAGCATATGGGCCGCTTCACTGCTGAATTAACTGAATGCCTGAGCTCACTGCGTACTTTCCTGTATTATGGAATGCTATATGACGCAGCTTGCTGTAATAATCTTAGATTGGTCAATAAATGGCATTTAAAGGGTCAGTTTCAGACTGGTTTCACACAGCACGGGCAAGAGATCACTTTTTATTTATTACTTTCTCAATCTTTACTCTGCAAAACCACATATACACACAGCAGAACCAAACCTATGATTTTTGGATGGTGGGGGAAAGGAGGATGACATTCACCCTTACATAGAGAGCCACACAAGGACTGAATTTCTCCCTTGTGGAAAATGCTATGGTTAAAAAAAAACACCACATATTTCTTTTGGGATTTCTTTTCCCTATTCCCAGTAGAAAAGGTGAAAAACAGTTCAGAAGAGGAACTGTTTGTGGGTTGTTTCTGACTTGGATGTTAATAGTGTGCGTTCCTTTTAAATCCAGTTAGACTACATTCCTATTCTCCCTGTTTGATTGATCCTCCTGCAGGTTACAGTTGCAACTTGATATAAAAATCTGTATCCTCTTAAAAGAAACCTCCAGGCTGATGGCAAAGTTACCTTTATACTCCCTCCACCCCATGGCAAGGACTTTATTTTACAACTTGATTTCCATCATGGTGTGTCTTTCTACAAAAAATCAATACTCACCCCCCACAACAACCTAGGTCTGGGAGAAGTTTGCTAGCAAATCTCATGTGGAATCATGCTTTGCTTGCATGCCTGTATCTGAAAGCTGCGAGCTCTTTGGGGCAGGGACCATCTTTTTGTTCTGTATTTGTACAGCACCTAGCACAATGTGGTCCTGGTCCATGGCTAGGGGTCTTAGGTGCTACCACAGTAGAAATAACTATAATATATAATAAATAAAAAGTGATGCACTACTAAAATGTGAAATCTGATTGAAGACATGAGGAGAACCCAACTGGGAGCTCTGAGGGAAAAAGTGTCTATAGTTAGAGAACGGCTCTCATACAGCGACTGACAAGATCAGATTCTGCTTACAAGAAAACTTACAGATGATCATAGAATTTAAAGTAAAGTACATCTGAGGGTTCAGGCATTCAGTTAATTCAGCACCAAAACATCGCCTATACTCTGCTTAAAGTCCCTGAATGATACTGAGCACATTCAATTCACTTAAATCAATGTGAAGTGCAGCTTCTCAGCACCTTTGAAAGGCATGCATTTAGATGAGCTTTTTATGTAGGTGTCTAAATGGATTCTGGAGCCTAACTTTAGGCAACCCAAGTTCAAAAACACTGGTCTAAGTAAGTTTGCTGGTGCTGAAATTTGCTGGCATGACAGCCTTGGAGAGTAAAGTCCGGAGAACAAATATAGCAAAGAATGCAGCCATGTACACATCCTCCACCCAGCAACCCATCAAATCACCACACCGCTGGCCTGGAGAAAGAGGGGGTTCCACCTTAATGTCGTTATATGGGATTGTACTGTGCTTGTAGGTAATGTGCTGCAATAGCAGACTGGCCCAACTGCTTATTACATGGTGCTCAGCCTGTCCTGAGGGAAGTAGGGATTCATAATGCTCCTAATTGCCATTCTGAGGTTTTCCCTCATAGGCACATGTAAACTAGTGTGTGCATTTTCATGCCTAATTTGTGCATTTACTGAAATTGCATGTGCAAATAACTTATTTGCATGCACAAATGGCCGCTTGACCACTAACCAGCCAAGTCGGCAGTCTGTCACGGTTTGCACCAATTATTTGTGCGCATATTATGCACTCACATTTTGTTAATGGAGCTGGGCTTCAGCTCTTTTGCTAACCAGCCTTAAAAATGAGAGGGTCTGCCTTAAACTGAGTTCTGCTTCTGTCATCTGAGCTGGAATAGCCTCCTGGGAAGATGTTATCCATTCTGACTAGATGTGTGCAAAAAGATCCTGCCAAACAAGCGCTTTCCTTGGGAAATAGCTTAGGAGAAGAGAAATGGTCCCTAAATGGGGCCCTGATCCTAGTCGCCTTGCACTTGGAGAAATTCAGCTTTGATTTGAATTGCATAGCTGACTTAACTATTTCAATAATAGACCTAACCAACCTCCTGGAGGCAACCTACCCTGCTAGGTGATCGAAATATTTGGATATTTGAAAAAATACAGCAGCTCTTTGTGAAACCTTGAGTTTGACAGCATGCATCTTGGGGCTGTAGCATCTTCTGGGGCTGGCAACCTAGTTATATGCTGCTGTTTGGCAATCTAGAGTGAAGTCAGTGGGCAGTATGTATGCTTGCAAAGGCTTCGAAGCTGGAGAAGTAGGTTTGCTATGATGAACAAAAGTCCTAAAAATGGGAGCTGCTGGATGCTGAGCACTTCTGAGGGAAAAAAAAAAACAACTTGGCCATTTCATTTAAGTGCCTAAATGAGAACTGAGCTCTTTTGAAAATCTGGCTCCAAATGTGGGTGCTGAAAATCTGTCATACCAATCTTTGCTACAGTGATATCTAAACATAATGGCAGGATTACAGGAGAGAGGCAACCACAAGTCTGTACCAGACTGTTGTGGCAAATGTAAGTGATGCTGGTTTAGCATAGTTATATGTATATGTGTTGTTAATATAATCATTTCTACTGATGCTTAGGTTTGTCTAGAGGTGGCAGTGACCTTTCGCTTGAATATCGCTTTTTCTTGAATATCAGCAACATGTATGTTTTGTTGGGGTTTTTTTAAAGCAATATTGGAGAATCAGAGTCATGACTTGACTCCAGGCAATGTCATTTTGTAGCCAGATAGTAATTGCAAGAGACTCATTACTTAATTTTTTTCAGTAACCACATTTCCGCTTAGACTGTAGAGCAGCCGTTAGTAATGCATAATAATGACCAATTGCTGTGACCTGAGATAAGTCTGAATGGATAATATCACAAACACTCACATGATGGAATTTTCTCTGGCTTTTTGTGTGAGTATTTTCAACATCATCCAAGCCAATGAGGTAACAAGTTAATCCCAGACTTTTATCAAAAGCAGCTTTCAAATGAGCTTTTACCTCTTTTGGGTTTCTATGAGATAGGCAGCTCTGAGGATTTCTTGAATTTCAGTGTGAATGTTATTTTGATTGCCTGCTACTCTGTACAGTGCCTGTCACAACGGGGCCCCATTTTGGGTTGGCCCTGAGGCACTAAAGTAATATACATGATTAATAACAAAAGATGTTTTATTTCAGCTAGAATTATATTTTTTCAAATCAAATTTATAAATTTAATTCTATGTACGAACGTAAAGTTCTGAGACCAGAGTCTGATCTCAGTAATATACCACTCAGATGCAATTGAAATCATTAGAGTTGTACTGATATCAAACTGATGCAAGTGAGATTACAGTCAGACCCCAGACTCTTGTGAAAATAACTAGATACTGTGTTCTTTTTCTTTCAAACGCACGTATGTGACACCTAACACATACGAGGGAAGTGACACACATCGTTTGCAAATATTGCTTACACTGTGTAAATTGTATAGTCTGCATGTGTGAGCAGGTAAGCCTGGTAACATTGTGCATGGATAACAGAAATAAATTCTTCAGATTCAACTAGACCCTGAATTTCCCCACTGAGATTAAGTAGTAGGATTTGAAACCCATTTTTATCTCCAGATAGCATGCTACTTTGTTGCTAGGCAACAGAACTACCCAACAAGGACAAGGGGCCATTATACATCCATGGGGAAATGTTGGCTGTTTTCCACAATAAGTCAAAAGTTCTGATGTATAGTTGAAATACCAGCTGAAAAGATAAACCTCTTGTAAAACTTCTCTGCAGTCTGAAGTCAGGGCTCAGTGCTACAATCTGTACTCACACAGGTACTCTTATTGAAGTCAATATATCAGCTCTGTTTATGGACTGAAATCAATGGGATTATTTCAATGTTCACTTCAGTCCAGTATCAGGCCTTTAACAGAGCACAGTAACCAAGGATGCGAAAGAGAGGCTCAACCATAATCTAACCAAATTTGGGAGTTTGCATACAAAAGGAACCAGTTCTGAACTATCCCTGGGGGAAAAAACCCTACTTGATGAGGTTTAGCAAAACTATCCCTGGTTTTGGCCCCTCTAAGCAGAATTTGGGACCTAACTATAACCAATTATTTGAACCTCCAACCTTGGTGGCTTCAGCTACAGGGAGACCTTTTTCTGAACAAGTTTTGCAGAACCAAAGTCTGACCAACAAGGTTTAACAACCCCTGGATTTCCTCCCTCTTGAATATTTAATGATGGTCTAATTAAAACACCTAGAAAAATCTCTCTTCAGAGGTATATCTGTGCAAGATGACCAGGGTCATGTGGGGGTAAGTGAGAGCAAAATTTGGTTCTTATTGCTTAACTAAAATAATAAACTGGATCCCACATTTTCAAAGAGGGAAACATGGAACTGCCTGCCATGTTTGACAATTTGGGCCTAAGATTGCTTTGTTTATTTCTGTGCGGCACGCAGATACCATCATTTAATAGACGGAATGGGATGAAGTGGAATGAACTACTAAATTGTCCAATGACTGTAGAACTGAACAATCCTAAAATACTCCAGAGTTTCCTGTTTTAAGGTCTGGTCCAGGCTCTTTTCTTTTTGTTTATTTAGCTTGGACAGCATATAGGCCCTGACCCCAAGCCCATGAAAGGCAATAGGAACCTTTCTATTGATTTCAGTGGGTTTTGTTTTGGGCCCACTGTGCTAAGCACAATGAATAGCTTACAGTCTAAGGACCTGGAAAGTTCAGATGATATAACACAGTCAAAGAGAGACCTTGCTGATTAACTCAAACTTATTGCCTATGCCTAACCCAGTCATCTAAGGCCTGACCTAAAGCCCAGTGAAGTCAATAGGAGTCTCTTCATTGACTTCTATAGGTGTTGGATCAGGTCCTTAATGAATTAAACTTATTACCTAACTAAAATACCCCAACATTTGGAGCTGCAAGTGGGTCTACACTGCTCTTGTGCCAGGGGAATTCTCTCCTTGACACCATCTGGTGCCTTTATACCCTCTATATGCCATTGGCAAGGCATGTGAGGCTGTCCTGGAGGAATGGGGGAAGAACATCTCCTGTAGGATTTGCCATACTGCACACACCATTCCTCTGACAAGAGCCAGATTTTCAAGATGCCTAGATGCATGTTTTTTTCCCCTTTTAATTGCCCTTTGCGTGAAAGCTGCTGGGATAATTTCTCCCATCCCCTGGTTGTTTCAGTACTAGTGTTCTCATGGTGTTTTGCCTTTTGTCTTAATAGTGAGCAATTCCCTGCATGCCCTAAGCCTTCTTTCCAGCTAGCAGACACACGCTCTGTGCTCTTGTTTCACACATCTTAACAGTTCATATAGTCTTAACAAGCAACCCATGTGTCAGCTGCAACTAAACTTTGTGAAGAAGCCAGAAATGTATGTGAATCTCCCCCTTTTTTGGTGAGCAGTTGTCAGTAGGGGCGGCTGTATCCAAATAATGAGGCCTGTAGCATCAAAGAGACAGTGATGTAATAAAGAAGCAACTTTCTGCAAAGCAGATGGGACTTTCCGGGAATTCTAAGGTGCCTGTAAAAACCTGTGGTCAGTTGCCTTCTCTTAATTTGACAGATTCCTTCACAGGCATGCATCAACTTTGTATTAATAAACTGTTTTTCTCCATAGCACAGCAAATATGGGAAATAATTTGACTGTTCAAGAAGAAGCTGAAGACCAAGATAATGTGTGTACAACAGAGAATTATCAGGTAACCGAGAAATCTAACGTTCCTTGGCTACTGTTACCTTAATAAGAATGGACACGAATTTGGGTGCCTAACTCCCTTTTCTGCTTTTGAAAATCCCACCCTTATTGTATACAACCTTTCTATATTAAGGGCTGGATTCTGGATTCCCTGTTCTCATGTGTATAGTGTGGGAGGAAAGGATACACGGACACCAGAATCTTGAAGTGCAATCTTGTCCCCATTGATGTCAATGGGGAAACCCCTATTGACTTCATTGAGAATTTCACTCCTGTCCCCTTTGATGGGAACAACAAAGCAATAAATTCCATTGATTTAGGTGCCTAAATGGCTTAAGATCTGGGCCTTAGGCATGAAAACCCAGATTTCTAAAGATATTTAAGCACTGCTCCACTCAGTTTCTAAGGTTCTAAGTCAATTTGAAAATGGGACTTAGGCTTCCAAGTCACTTAAACACTTTAAAAATCATTACCAGGTATCTTCTGCTACACTGGTGTGTGCAAATTAATGCAAATGTTTATTCTAAGGCATGCAACTGAACAATATATTATTTGATGTTTCAGGTTGTGTCTGAACCTCCTACCGGTGCTAAAAATGGACCTGTCACAATTCAGGTTGTACAGACTGTTTCTTCTGAAAACGATAAAGGTATGTACTGGAAAGGGAAGACTGTCACATCCACTCTGCTTTTGCTAGCAGCTAGGAAGATACAAGGTTAAAGCTGAAGCAATAAGAAGCAATGTTTAGTGTCAGATGAAAAGATTAACTCATGTGTCAGCTCAGACTTGTGAATGAGCACTTGTGGTTTTCAAAGCTTAGGCCTTTCACAAAGATTAGATAGCAAAGAGAGCAGCTAATTCAAATACTCTCGTTAAACTGTTTGTTTAATCAGATTAGGTGTTTGCAGCTGCAAATTCCACCTGAACTATAAAGAGCTATACAGTAGACTGAATATTTAGGACCTGATTAATCATTGTCCCAGGCTGTCACAAAGGGGTTAATCACAGGTGTAAAGACCTGGCACAGGGACACTCTATGTCTCTTCCTGAGCCCAAGGTGCGGGGGGTGTTCGGGGGTGGACTGAGGATGGACTGGAGTTGGTGTAGGTGGGGCAAACAAGGAAGGAAATGAATTATGGGTGGGAAGCAGTGTGGCTGGGACAGCTTACTTCCCAAGTATTTTGTGCCCCTGTATAGCTCCATAAGAGCCATTGCAGCAAGGGGTACAAGTGAGGGCAGCCCCGAAGGCTCCACCAACCCTTGCAAGCTCCGGAAGAGAGGCCCAAACTGCCTTTTCTCTGTCCCAGTGCTTGCACCCATGCCAGTGAAGAGATGAATCCACCCCTTAGAGATGCTCTGAGATTGTGGGTACATGATGGGAAGATTGTCACCAAACGGAACGGAGGAGAACATGTAACATGTTGATGGGAGCAAAAGCTTCCTGCAAGCAACAGAATAGATGGCAGATAGTGTCAGGAGGTTTACTACTCACTGCTGGAGTGTCTCCTAGGGACCTATCTGGGGACTAGCTCTCGACAAATCTGATGCCCTCTCCTTTGGTTGCTTGCCATGTGGTGTCTCTCTCTCTCACTTTCCAGACTACATTGCTCCCACTTCATGGCTTGGCCCTCTTGCCAGGTCACTATAGTTCTCCCTTTCCAAGGTCTCAATGTCCCACTGGACAACCGGCAGTCTTCTACTCTACTGCCTAGACTGTGCCACTTCCCCAGTGGCTGGTAGGGGAACTGGGCCTATCCTTTACTCCAGGTTCCATCTCAGGGACTCTATGTCTAGCAACTACAATGTATGAAATCTCAAACCCTGTTGCTCTTTCCCTGGGCTCCGTCCTATCTTTCTTCAGCCCCTCTCCCCCTTGGGCTACTATTGGAGCTTTCTCTACTCCCTGTGGCTAGAGAATCTGCATTCGACATTCCCTAGGACTCCTCCTCTTCTCTTTCCAACTCCCCTTCTCTCCAGAGTTCCTCCCTACAGTCTCCTACAACTACCAACTTCCTCTTTGTACTTAGCCCAGCTCAGCTTCATCAGCCATTAGGCCTTATCAGTCCTGACTCTCCTCCAGGTGCAGCCTATCATGGGGTTAATTGGCCCTTTTTTCCTACTCAAGCCTTGTGTGGGGTAGACACCCCCACCCCAGCTGGGTTGGAAGAATGGGGAAACACATTAGAGTGTTTAAAGTGCTCCTATCCCACCATTTCTAATAGAATCAGACCTACAGGAAATAAAATGTTTGCCTATTCTGTGTCCCTGTGCCCCTTTGCCAAAAGTATTCTTCAGTGGAGGTTGAAGGTGCTCAGGGTTGCTCAAGAATTGGCTCATCATACATTTACAGTCATTGTAACATACATCTAATACATCTTTATATGTATGTTACAAATAAAAACTATGCCAATAAAATGCCTTGAATTTAAAAGTTTATTCTAAAATTGCCAGATGAACTCTAATGGTAGTGTCAACATAGGTGTGGCAGAATCATGGAAAACCTTGAAAGTTAGGATGCACCTGATATTGATAGAGGATGGAGGCCAGTGAAATGAGCTGAAAAAATATTGCAGACCTGTGACAATATTGACTTGTTTGCTAATGAGTTATACAGATTGATTATTTTGATCTTCATTAAGAGTGTATGTAAGATCAGGGCAAAGAAATCAGATGGGGGGGGAGGGGGAGTTTCATGCCAGATCTTCAGCTAGTATAAATCAATCTAGCTCCAGTGATCTGGACCTTAATCTGCTCAGAGTGACTATATTCTGGTCTACCAACATCCACACACATTGTTAGAGTTTCAGGATTTAAGACATATTTCTAGATTGCTAACAAGACTGGGATGTAAGGGAGGACAAGGTGCATGATATTGCACAGCTACCAAAACATGAGGTTATTAGTATATATAAATGATTTAGGTTTGTAACAAGGCCTATGCTTGCCCTCACAACAAATCAGCCAGAGACCTCTTCTGAGTGCAATCACCAATGCTTTTTATTTTCGGTGTCACCACCTTCTCTTTACAGTCTGCACCAAACCAGCAACCTGGGGGACAGATAGCTTCTCCAGCCAGCAGGGATACACAGCCTTTGGCTTGGCTTGGCTTGGCTTGGCTTCGCTCCTCCCTTTCTTTTCTCCTCTCCCCCTTCCTTCCTGCAGCCCTATATAGCCCCTGGCTAATGAAGCCCACAGGTGCTTCCCTTCTGGCAGTTAGGTGTGGCATACTCAGCCAGCCCCAATTAATGCTTCTTAATTGGAGCTGGGCTAACAGGGTCCTGGCTCAGGACCTCCTGGCCAGCACCCTATTACAAGGTCCCAAAATAAAGTGGTGTTAAATGAGAGGAAGGTTTAGAAACCAAATGAATGTTCCTTAGTGATTTCAATAAAAAACATGTAAACATTCCCTTTTATCATCTCCTCTCAACTTTTGGCTAAAATCGAGTACAATCTCGCACGTTGGATGAGTTTTCTGTCTGGAAAACAAAAGTCAGGGCTCCAAAAGTTAATACAAATTTTACTTAATTGGAGAAAAATCAGCACACTGATTGCAAAAAAATCACTTTGCTTATTCTAAAATACAGGGGGTGGGAATGTGCAAACTCAGGCTTGGAGGTGAGCTTCTAGAGCCCTGACTTTTGTGTTCCAGACAGAAAACACATCCAATATGCATTTTTATTAATCTATGTCTCTGGCTTGATCTATAACAATTTTAGTAAGTGTCATGGTAAGAATGTTGCATATGCTCACGTCCTACTAAACATTCATGACTCATTTTCTGATTCCTGGTTATGTTCTTGGCTACTCTTGGGATATTGTTTTGACTAGAAAAATCATTAGTTATTTGTGGGGAGAAAAAACTATTAGAACCTCCTTTCTTTTACATTTGTATATTAGTACAAGCAATAAGTTGAGACAAGATGTTTACAAGTCCTAACACAGGAGATGTTAGTGGGTAAAAGGCCAGTAAACTAGTAAACTGATTGTTTTTGATGCTATCTACAGTACAGACACAGAATGTGTTGGGGAAAGTAGTAATAACATGACTGTCCCCCAGACCTGATTAAGACATGGATCTATTTTGCCATGTAGAGGTCACCTAACCATGATCCTGAATTGTGCCACTGACTGGCACTTTAACAGTGTTTTTTATTTACAGAGATCACCCATACACTTAGTTATTAAATAAAGTAAATTCTCCAGGAGAACACAGTTTGTGTCTTTCCTATGTAATAGGCTGCTCCTGAACAAAACATAAAATGGCAGCTGCTTTCATTAGACGTCTAGAAATTTAAAGGTACAGTACACAGAAGTGAAATCATAATTTACATAGCTACGTATGTGAGAGACCATGTGGGGGTAATATATTTTGAGTTGGTCCAATAAAAGATATTATCTCACCCACTTTGTTTCTCTAATATCCTGGGACCGACACAGTTACAACAACACAGCATAACTATATCTGTGACAATCAGGACTGTAGCATGGTTTGGAAATATGGTTAACCAAGGATTCAGTCACATCTACACTGCAAGACCAAAGCCTGTTTTCATAGAATCATAGAATATTAGGGTTGGAAGAGACCTCAGGAGGTCATCTAGTCCAATCCTCTGCTCAAAGCAGGACCAACACCAACTAAATCATTTTATCTGTGTCTGGGGACTATCATAATGTAATTCAGCCCCCTGACCTGTTTGACTGTAATAGTCTGCCCTGGATATGAGTTTACTATTTTGTGTATAACTATAGTACATAGGTGGAGCCCTGTCTTTTTGTACATAGAACATATGTCACTATCATGTATAAATTGTGGGTGTTAGCTCAATATTTGAATGATTAACACTATTTGACTTGGTTCAGCTCAGATATAGCTGCCTTTTCCTTCCTGTTTTCCACACTATACTGTCAGAAAAAAGAGAGAGAGAGAGAGAGAGAGAGAGAGAGATGCACATGTGTGTGTTGGGGGATGGGGAGGGAACCCACTGATCAGTGTGTGCTACCCATATACCTTCATGACCAGTCCACAGATACTCCTGTCCATGGGGCTCATCAGTAGAGCAAAAGCAAAGAACCATCTGCCTGTATGACCTTGTCTCCTACATGTTCCCTGAAGCCTTCAGATTAAGTCAGTGGAACTCCTACCTTACTCCACAGAGGTTCAAATCCCCCATGCAAGAATGTCAGAAACTTGACTGGTTTCCTCTCCCTTATGTGAGTTATTGCCAGGAAGGGGGAAATGGAGCTTTGATTAGTTACTGATACATGCATGGACTGTTTTCAAAATTGCATACATACACCTCTCTTTTGCTAAGAAAGTTAGATCCCGTCTCGACTTTGTTTATGGATCTCTCTCTCTCTCACATACACACACCTCCCATTGTTACCAACATGCAGCTTTTCTCCAAATATGTCCATGTGGTGAGCTGACAGGCAGTTAGTTAAGGTATCAGCCAAAGGCCTGGTGAAATTTATGAAACAGGGAATTGTACTTATAATCAGAGGTTATTTTTCCAGAGCAAGGGAAGAATGCTCCATGATTTTGAATTTCATGATTTCCCGTATTTTTTTTCTTTTTGATTCTTGGTGAGTTAATGTATGATGAATGTATGTAATATGCCTCCAAACTTCGTGATTTTTTTAAAAATAACCTAATATAAACCTTTTGCTCTGAGCCTTATTGATGTTTTATGTCAGTTTTACATCCCTCCTCCTGCCCCCCCAAATTTCATTAAACTTGCAATTAAACTTTTAGTACCAAAAACATGCTTTTTCTTAGATTTTCAATTTAGGAATATGGTTACACACGTGCTCAATCCCATCTATACTGCAAGATCAAGACTTATTTAACTGAAGACAAACATCATGTAACCCAGCCCCCTGACCTGTCTATATTCTTTAGTTTTAATTTTCAAATTAATCACTCAAAGAAAAGGGCCCATTTTCACTTAGAAACAAGACTGATTTTACTGCCCCATTTTTGCTCCATAGAATCAATTACCAGAGGAAATATGTAAATCTTGATGTGCAAGTAGTTTTGCATTTCATCATGTGTCTCTAATACATCTTTAGTGTATATCTATGAGACACAGAGAAAACAAATGAGAAATGAAATAGTGACCATATACTCCTAATTGTCCCCGAAGGCCCAAATCCTGCAATGAATCTCATCTAGATGGACCCCTGAACTGACATAGAGCCCCACTGATGTCAGGGATCTATCTAGAGACCATTGCAAGGTAGTAGCCTAAATGTCTGATGCGTTAGAAAAAATAGAAGTACGGTGTGGTTTAAGGCAGGGATTTTTCAGAGCTGCCTTGATGATCCGGATATCCAGTTCCCATTAATTCTAATAGGAATTGGACATCCAGAATCCTTAGGCAGCTTTGTGAATATCAGCCTGAAAAGAACCCAGTAATGCGTGGGTGGTGGTAACGTGCATTTTCTCAAAGAAAAGCCATTTAGGGTCAGTTTCACTCAAGGTAATGAGAGCTTTCCATCAATTTCAACAGGTGAAGGATCAGACCCTTTGACTCCTAAAGAATCCCAATAAAGATGAGTAAGGCCACAATTTTCAAGAGTGCTCAGCACCAACAACAGGGGACAGATTTTCAAAAGAGCTCAGCACGGGGGGAGGAAGAGGGTGCACTGGGTGCTGCACTCTTTTGAAAATCTGTCTGTAAAGATCACAATGGCAGCTTATGGGTGCTGAGCACTGTCATAAGCTGGCCCTTATTTAGATGCCTAAATGAGAGCTGATCTTGTTTGAAAGTTTGGCCCCAGTTCTGGGTGCAGAACGTTTGAAAATTTGGCCCTGAGCTGTTTTGAAAATTTGGCCACAAGTGCTCAGGCACAGTGGTTCCATGCTGCCAACCACACCTTTTAAATGTCTCTTTGCTTTCCTTTTGGAAACTGTTTAATTTCTCTTCCCACCTGTTATTTTTGAAGCCTTGTCAAGCATCCTGCTACGTGCTGAGAAAGCACTGGTTGGTAGCCTTAGTGTTTCAATTCACATCTGATACAGATACAGCAGAGTGAATGTTACTAGTGTTTCTCCTGCCTGGGACATTACACATATCAGCTATTAAATGTTGTTTCCAGTCTTATCTAGAACTGTATTAGTAAGTGAAAACTACCAGTATGTTACAGCCAATAGAAATATCTGGCCTTTGAACGTTTTTCTGGAACAGTAAGAGAATGTTCAGCTGCATTATGGTGCAGAGCCTCAACTCCATACTGTTTAACTGTAATAAATCTTAAATAGCCTGTTCACCCCGCTGCATACCACCAGAACTTTTCAATTGTGCCCCCGCCAACAGTTATGCATCATCTCTACCAGGTCCAAATCTTTATCTTGTTAATTTCTTACTGTGCTTTCCAACACCACCCTTACCATGTGAGAGTTGTTTGTATTTAACAGTATATTTGGTAAATAGGTAGACTTCACACACCCATCTGCTAATATAACAAAAGTAATCCAGATAGTTAAACTACTCCTGTGATACAACCAAAGGGAATAACATTATTTGGAAGGCTCCATTGCCATCTGCTACTCATCAGTGTGGGCGGATCGATGGCCGCCTCCCTAGGTATACTGCTCCGGTAGCTGGAGGCAGAGGTAAAGTTACAGTACAGTTATATTGGATTGTAAAGCTTTTCTGCATGAACATATTGATCTAGTTTAACAGGGGACTGTTGGAAAAACAAAAGGAAAGTAACACAATGGTGCTCAATAAGCAACCTTCCAACAAACATTTCAGGGGAAATTGCAGGTCAGTGGCCTAGATCCAGGCTTCAGCCCAAAGTTACACAGCTGTTTTCCAAGTCTAGGAGCCTAGAGAGCAAAGAGACACTAAACAATTAAGTGATTTGACTCCTGGGTGGGGTGATCAAAAGACTGAGCAGCTTTAAAGACCTCTCCCTTATGCAGACTGAGGGAACTGGTTAGTGACTTAAAGGAACAGATTATGCAACCCAGATCCAAGCAGTCTCAGGGGCTTGGGGCGGGGGCAGTCTATGGGAAGCTTAGATTTACCAGGAAGATGGTCGGTTCAGTGTTTTAAAATCTCTGAAATGCTTTTGTTCTAAATACTTTGTTTTAAGAAGGCTGCCTTGTGACTGTCCTTGCTACTGGAGAGAACAGAACTGCAGGTACTGAACCTAATTCAGATCTGCTGAGGTAACCACAGTTGATATACAAGCCACTGCCACCCAAGGACTGGTATGAGATTAGGAGAAACATACAATTCTTCCCTCCCTTCCCCCATCCAAGAAGTAACTGCTCAAGGCCCGACACCTGAGGGGGTACATTCAAAGAGACCAGGAGGGGGTCAGAAGTGCAATTAGCTTGGTAACTATAACAAATGGCATTCTTCTCTGCTTGTCCTGTAAAATGCTGCTGCTGAGCAGTCAAATAGTTACAACAATGCAACCCAAAAACGGTTATATATCAAAAGTGCTGGTTGCATATGGTCTGTAAAGAGCACGGTGTTTGGGGTGGGGGAGGATGAAAGCAGCTCATTTGTTCAATTAATGAAAACAAGAAAATTAAATAAAACTCTCGGGTGTACACTGTAAAGAAGCAAGTGTTGATTTGGTTAGATAATTCTAAAGTAAGTAACAGTCATGGAGCAAAGTCATCCAGCCACCACCAGTTTGAAACTTTGCCCTATAACATAGATTTCTGAATGGGAATTTCATTCTTTAAAGAAAAAACAACAAGGAGTCTTGTGGCACCGAAAGACTAATAAATTTAAGGTGCCACAAGACTTCTCGTTGTTTTTGCTGAAACAGACTAACACGGCTACCCCTCTGAAATTCTTTAAAGAATATTAGTTTAAAAAGGGAGAAAACAAATTTACTGTGCTCATAAGTGAGGCTCTAATACCTTTGAAAATAGATGATCTTTTAGTCAGATCATAACTTCTCTTTGCAAACCATTGGGGTGTGCCATGTAAATACATACAAAGTGGGTGAGGTAATATCTTTTATTGGACCAATTTCTGTTGGTGAGAGAGACAAGTTTTCAAGCTTACACAGAGCTCTTCTGCAGGTCTATGGAAGCTTGTCTCTCACAACAGAAATTGGTCCAATAAAAGATATTACTTCACCCACCTTATCTCTCTAATATCTTGGGACCAACAACTCTGCATATGTAAATACATACAGCAGTGGGGGACCCTTAAATGTATAGCAATTTTAATACAATAACAAAGACATTTTAAATATCTGTGAAAAGAAATTCATACACACCGATTAGATATACTGAAAATTAAATGAAAAGGTGAAAATTTAAAATAGAAAAAATCCTTCTTGTATGACTACATATTTAGAATCCTTTAAAATGTGTATTATTCACCAGAAACACTGCAGTGACTCATTCAAGGCTATTACAGTCCATCATGCTAGTCAACACTGATGGACTTGTAAAATGTAGAATGTTTTCTGGAGTCAATAATGGCCTCATCACAGCCATTAAACTCTGTTCTCTCTCTGATTTTCAGTGGACTCCTAGGAACAAGATAATGCAATTGCAGTGCTGTAATTACATTTCTAAACAAAATGTCTAAGTTGTTTGTCATGTGCTTGTATCCAAAATAGCCACACACAAAAACCCCAAGACATTTTGAACTAAATAATCAAACCACATTTTAGGCTGACATGCAAAATTTAGTTTAAGAACATAAGGATGTTTTTGAATTGTAGGCAAGTTGCAATATCTGAAACAATGAACTTATTATCCTACCATCATTGGTATGTTTTGCAACCAAGTAAGAGAGACAAGGTGAGTGAGGTAATATCTCTTATTGGACTAACTTCTGTTGGTGAGGAAGATAAGCTTTCGAGCTACCCAGAGCTCTTCTTCAGGCCATGTAGAAAGACGAGGTCTCTGTGCTGAAGAGGTCACCACTTAAGGGTACTAGTGATGCGAGTAGTCATATTGAAGTCAATGGACAAATTGTGCAAATAGGGATGTCTCACTAGAATAAGTGTTTGCAAGACTGGGTTTTAGACTAGACAGATGCCACAGATAAATGTCAGTCATGAGGGCACATATACCGGTAGCTCACCAGAGCAGAGATGAGTGATTTAAGGTTAAAAAAAAAGTGTGTGGGGGGGGGAGTGTTAAAGAGGGATCTAAAGTCGGTAGCTTGAGAGATGGGAAGTGGGAGAGGCAAGTATGGGAGTGAGAAATAGACAGAGAATGCCTTACACTCCACTAACAAAAAGGGGCCAAATTAAAAGCAGACAGTGGGCCTTAGGTTAAGATTTGACCAAGATTCTGGTCTCAGATACACTGTGTTAATCCAACATGTGTTTCCAGTCAGAGAACTTGTATAACAATTTATTTTTCCAGCCGATTACTATTGTTTATGACTGAGTTATAAAACTCACAAAGTGGAGTATGTAAGGGAAGCTTTAGTGACTGATTCTTCAATGGAGTACTATGAACAGCTCTTACTTCCACCAGTTGAATCTGAATGAACCTTTCCTGGCAAAGGACATGTAAACATTCAGTTTTGCTTTAAAACACTCCCTACAAAGGATAATTGTCACAGGGTCCACTCAGCACTAGGGTGCCTTTTCCTAGAAGCTGTGGGGATAAATTCCTTTCAGTTGTTGTGCCCTCCTCTAGCAGGAGCCCCAGAGTTGCAGAGATGGCTGGAGAGACTTCTTCATGACTTGGTCCTCCAGCCAGGTCACCAAGCATGTTTTCCCCTTCCAAGGTATCAACATCTCTCAGGGCAAACTGTCCCAGGCAAGCAGTCCACTCTCCACTGCCTGGTATGTGCCCTTCCCCAATAGCTAATAGGGGAACCCAGGCCTGCCCTCTATTCCATGTTCTACCTCAGGGCCCTCTGATCCACAGCCAAGCTCTGCCCTATCCTATACCTTGCTACTTTTCCCCTGAGACTTTCCAATTCTCCCTCCTCTTGGGGTTTGCTAGTCCAACTCTGTCCTCCTAGGAAGAGACTGTAGGCTACTTGCCTCTATAGCCCCAGACACACCTGCTTTCTCCCAGGGAGTGGAATGGAGTCAAGTCAGCCTAGCCTCACACCCAGCAGCTGCTTTCAGCTTTATACAGGCCCCTCCTGCTCCCATCCATCTGAACATCCATCTCATGTCATTAATCCCTGCTCCTCCTCCAGGTGCAGCCTGGGCAGTTAACTAGCCAAGTTAGCCAGCTTAACCCCTCCAGGGCTTGTGCGTAGACACTCCATCAGATACACCATTAAAAAAAACCCTCTAAAAAGTTACTTCATATGGAGTTCTCTGGACTTAACTTATCGTGCAGTGGCTTGCTCAACAGCCAGCCTTATCTTTTGCCTGTTCAAGAGACACCTTCAGCATTGCTGCTGAAAATAGAGATTTGTCAAAAATCCCATATGTTGTCTTCAGTTTTTGTCTGCTTATGATGGGGTCTACTTCCATTATTTTAGGGCCAGATTCAGTAACTCTAACTCATGTTGCCAAATAAGGGCTTGGCTACACTTGCGAGTTACAGCGCAATAAAGGAGCCCCGGGCACACTAGCTCACTACCCGTCCACACTGGCAAGGCACATAGAGCGCTCTGACTCCACGGCTACAGCGCTGCTGATACTCCACCTCGGCGAGTGGAATAACGTTTGCTGTGCCCCTACTGGAGCACCGCGGTGCCAGTGTGAACGGGGTGTTGCATTACTGAGCTCTGATTGACCTCCAGAAACGACCCATAGTCCCCTTAAGTCAACTGGCCACTCTTGTCATTGTTTTGAACTCGCTGTAGGAATGCGGATATGCCCTTTCAAAGTTTCATTTCTGACAGCCGGCATGCTTATCTGCTCCGGGACAAAGGAATGCTGCTTGCTTTGAGTGAGTGAGAGAGAGGCGGGGGGAGAGAGGGAGGTCTGCTGCTGTCTGAACTTACAAGTCAGCATGCTGACATGCTCTCAGCCCCCCAAAACCCACTCTCTCTCCCTCCACATACACTCAACATACTCCCTGTCACACTCCACCCCACCCCCCGCATTTGAAAAGCACGTTGCAGCCACTTGTATGCTGGGATAGCTACCACAATGCACTGCTCTGTGTGGCATTGCAAGAGCTGCTAATGTGGCCACACCAGTGCGCTTCCAGCTGAGCGTGTAAACACTCGGCAGCGTTTTCCCTGCTGCGGTCTCCAAAGGCTGGTTTAACTCCCAGCGCTCTACATCTGCAAGTGTAGCCATGCCCTAAGTATTCATATGAATGCGTATATGCTACACTGAGGGCTTGTCTACACTGGCAATTTACAGCACTACAACTTTCTCACTCAGGGGTGTGAAAAAACACCCCCCTGAGCGCAGCAAGTTTCAGCGCTGTAAAGCACCAGTGTAAACAGTGCACCGACGCTGGGAGCCGTGCTCCCAGTGCTGGTAGCTATGCCTCTCATGGAGGTGGTTTTTTTAGAGCACTGGGAAAGCTCTCTCCCAGCGCTCTGCTGTGACTACACAAGCCACGTTAAAGCGCTGCCAGCATAGACAAGCCCTTAGTGCTACTCAATGTGAAGACTGCGGAGCCTGTCCCTTAACATTTCTTCCTTCCCTGGGTTCTGCAGCCACATTACTTCATGGGACTGTGCAAGAACTGTGATGGGGGAAAAGCCGACTGCTGCAGAGGAGCATGTGAATCGGACAGAGACTTCTCTTAGGGGAGAGTAGTGCTTGTACACAAATGCTAGAAGTCTAAATAATAAGATGGGTGAACTAGAGTGCCTCATGATACAGGAGGATATTGATATAATAGGCATCACAGAAACCTGGTGGACTGAGAGCAATCAATGGGACACAATCATTCCGGGGTACAAAATATATCGGAAGGACAGAACAGTTCATGCGGGGG
>NW_020664481.1:13804282-13942797 GCF_002925995.2 Terrapene triunguis
GGGGGGGGGGGGGGGGGGGGGGGGGGGGGGGGGAGGGAGTGGCACTATATGTGAAAGAAAATGTAGAATCAAATGAAGTAAAAATCTTAAGTGATTCCACATGTTCCGTAGAATCTCTATGGATAGAAATTTCATGCTCTAATAAGAATATAACATTAGAGATCTATGATAGACCACCTGACCAGGACAGTGATAGTGATGATGAAATGCTAAGGGAAATTAGAGAGGCTATCAAAGTTAAGAACCCAATAATAGTGGGGGATTTCAATTATCCCCATATTGACTGGGAACCTTACACTTCAGGACGAAATGCAGAGATAAAATTTCTCGATACTTTAAATGACTGCTTCATGGAGCAGCTGGTACGGGAACCCACAAGGGGAGAGGCAACTCTAGATTTAGTCCTGAGTGGAGCACAGGAGCTGGTCCAAGAGGTAACTATAACAGGACCGCTTGGAAATAGTGACCATAATACAATAGCATTCAACATCCCTGTGGTGGGAAGAACATCTCAACAGCCCAACACTGTGGCATTTAATTTCAAAAGGGGGAACTATGCAAAAATGAGGGGGTTAGTTAAACAAAAGTTAAAAAGTACAGTGATTAAAGTGAAATCCCTGCAAGCTGCATGGGTGCTTTTTAAAGACACCATAATAGAGGCCCAACTTCAATGTATACCCCAAATTAAGAAACACAGTAAAAGAACTAAAAAAGAGCCACCGTGGCTTAACAACCATGTAAAAGAAGCAGTAAGAGATAAAAAGACTTCCTTTAAAAAGTGGAAGTCAAATCCTAGTGAGGCAAATAGAAAGGAGCATAAACGCTGCCAAATTAAGTGCAAGAATGTAATAAGAAAAGCCAAAGAGGAGTTTGAAGAACGGCTAGCCAAAAACTCCAAAGGTAATAACAAAATGTTTTTTAAGTATATCAGAAGCAGGAACCCTGCTAAACAACCAGTGGGGCCCCTTGATGATCGAGATACAAAAGGAGCGCTTAAAGACGATAAAGTCATTGCGGAGAAACTAAATGGATTCTTTGCTTCAGTCTTCACGGCTGAGGATGTTAGGGAGATTCCCAAACCTGAGCCGGCTTTTGTAGGTGACAAATCTGAGGAACTATCACAGATTGAAGTGTCACTAGAGGAGGTTTTGGAATTAATTGATAAACTTATCATTAACAAGTCACCGGGACCAGATGGCATTCATCCAAGAGTTCTGAAAGAACTCAAATGTGAAGTTGCGGAACTATTAACTAAGGTTTATAACCTGTCCTTTAAATCGGCTTCTGTACCCAATGACTGGAAGTTAGCTAATGTAACGCCAATATTTAAAAAGGGCTCTAGAGGTGATCCCGGCAATTACAGACCGGTAAGTCTAACGTCGGTACTGGGCAAATTAGTCGAAACAATAGATAAGAATAAAATTGTAAGACACATAGAAAAACATAAACTGTTGAGCGATAGTCAACATGGTTTCTGTAAAGGGAAATCGTGTCTTACTAATCTATTAGAGTTCTTTGAAGGGGTCAACAAACACGTGGACAAGGGGGATCCAGTGGACATAGTGTACTTAGATTTCCAGAAAGCCTTTGAGAAGGTCCCTCACCAAAGGCTCTTACATAAATTAAGTTGTCATGGGATAAAAGGGAAGGTCCTTTCATGGATTGAGAACTGGTTAAAAGACCGGGAACAAAGGGTAGGATTTAATGGTAAATTCTCAGAATGGAGAGGGGTAACTAGTGGTGTTCCCCAAGGGTCAGTCCTTGGACCAATCCTATTCAACATATTTATAAATGATCTGGAGAAAGGGGTAAACAGTGAGATGGCAAAGTTTGCAGATGATACTAAACTGCTCAAGATAGTTAAGACCAAAGCAGACTGTGATGAACTTCAAAAAAATCTCACAAAATTAAGTGATTGGGCAACAAAATGGCAAATGAAATGTAATGTGGATAAATGTAAAGTAATGCACATTGGAAAAAATAACCCCAACTATACATACAATATGATGGGGGCTAATTTAGCTACAACAAGTCAGGAAAGAGATCTTGGAGTCATCGTAGATAGTTATCCGAAGATGTCCGCACAGTGTGCAGAGGCGGTCAAAAAAGCAAACAGTATGTTAGGGATCATTAAAAAGGGGATAGAGAATAAGACTGAGAATATATTATTGCCCTTATATAAATCGATGGTACGCCCACATCTCGAATACTGAGTACAGATGTGGTCTCCTCATCTAAAAAAAGATATACTGGCACTAGAAAAGGTTCAGAAAAGGGCAACTAAAATGATTAGGGGTTTGGAACAGGTCCCATATGAGGAGAGATTAAAGAGGCTAGGACTCTTCAGCTTGGAAAAGA
This sequence comes from Terrapene triunguis, assembly GCF_002925995.2. Taxonomy (NCBI): domain Eukaryota; kingdom Metazoa; phylum Chordata; order Testudines; family Emydidae; genus Terrapene; species Terrapene triunguis. The sequence continues at coordinate 13,806,641 of NW_020664481.1, forward strand.
GGAGACTAAGGGGGGATATGATAGAGGTATATAAAATCATGAGTGATGTGGAGAAAGTGGATAAGGAAAAGTTATTTACTTATTCCCATAATACAAGAACTAGGGGTCACCAAATGAAATTAATAGGCAGCAGGTTTAAAATAAATACAAGGAAGTTCTTCTTCACGCAGCGCACAGTCAACTTGTGGAACTCCTTACCTGAGGAGGTTGTGAAGGCTAGGACTATAACAGCGTTTAAAAGAGAACTGGATAAATTCATGGTGGTTAAGTCCATTAATGGCTATTAGCCAGGATGGGTAAGGAATGGTGTCCCTAGCCTCTGTTTGTGAGAGGATGGAGATGGATGGCAGGAGAGAGATCACTTGATCATTGCCTGTTAGGTTCACTCCCTCTGGGGCACCTGGCATTGGCCACTGTCGGTAGACAGGATACTGGGCTAGATGGACCTTTGGTCTGACCCGGTACGGCCGTTCTTATGTTCTTATGTGATTCGTTACAGGAGTTGCAAAAATATAGTCCAAGCCCAGATTTAATGTCCATGTAGAGCAGAAAACGTGCCTAAATCCTATTTTCAAACGTGACAAGCACTTAGGCGCCTAATTTTCATGAAAGTCAATGAGTTAGGTTCCTAACTCATGTAGGTGCTTCTGAAAATATTGCTTAAGATCTAACAGTTGTATCTGAACGCTCTCTGCACAGAAAATGTAGTTCATCTGCTGCTCGAGGATATGAAGCACTGAACTGACCCCCTCCTGTGGTCGTAGGTTGTCTCAAGTGTTTCAGACCAGGCCACTAAATTATGCTGTATCACATTTTATTTATCTTGTGTAATGTAGACTTTTTTAGTGAGCACTCCTGTGATTTCCTGTCACGTATTTTCCATTCATCTCAAAAAATAAAAACAACCCGAAGCTATTTTCTTCTGTACTTCTCCCCCCTCCTCTTCTCCCTCCCCTGCCTTCAATAGGAGATCATTCATTTTCCTGTAATTCCATCTGCAGCAGACAGAAAAACACTGGGGCCAGGATTCTATTCTACCAAGTCCCTAATGGAGCCCCTTCCTGAAAGGGAGCAGTTCTGATCACACTGCTATTTTTTAAGCTTTTATCTGGCAGGTGTGATCTGAGTCATACCTGGCTTGGTCGATCACAGAAATGATACATCAGAACTTAAAAAGTGTGTGTGTTCTAAAAAAAAAAAATAGATGAAAAAAAAAAAAAAGAAAAGAACTTTTTTTTTTTTTTTTTTTTTTTTTTTTTTTAACTCCAGTCTGGGAGGGCAGTGTTGCTAAGAACTGAGATCACGGACCAGATCCTCAACTGGTTTTAAAAGGTAGCCCCTTAAGTCAATAGAGCTATGCCAATATACACCAGGTGAGAATCTGGCCCTATCTTTATAATCCACTATAAAATGCATGTGCTTAAAGAACACAACACTGTTCCTGGCTTTCCCACTGATGCACTATGTGACTTTGTTGTTGTTGTTGTTTTCTTAATGTTCTTTGGTTTCTTATTCTGTAAAATGGAAATAATACTGGCCCACTATTGCAAAATGTGGAGTGATCTTTGGATGAAAAGGGTTATGGAAATACAAAATAGTATTATTACTCTTTTTGTTCCTTATTTTTATTGTGTATTATGTATTTATTAGTTAAGCCATTGTTAAAGTGCTTTGAAGACTAACACCAGCATAGAAGTGCTAGCTTCTCTTTCAGTGTTCTCAATAACAAGGTTAGACTTTAGTCACTCTGAGTTGTTCAGGACCTAGGGTAAAAGTTTGAAAATTACCTAAGTCCCATTGGCCTTGATTTAAATGGAACTACTTGTATGCTTAAAGTTAGGTGTGTGCTTCAAGTTCGGCACATGCTTAAATGTCTTGCTGAACTGGGGTTTTTTAAGAGTAACAAAAAAAACCTGCAAATCTCTTATGGCATTAGGTTCTTTTGTTAAGTACTTGCAAAAAGTACAAGATATGTTGTAGGGTGAAATGCAATAAACATGAGTCACTATGTCCAGTGCTGTAGATCATTTTATATTGATTCAGCCACTCAGTGATAAGGAATGTTTTTACTCAGAGGGAGTGTCCTGAAGAGAATAAGTGTACTTGGAGCACTGGGCTGGGGTTGGGGAGACCGGGTTCTATTTCCAGCTCTTCTACTGGCCTACTGAGTGACCTTAGGGAAGTCACTTCCCCTCTCTGTGTCTGTTTTCTCATCTGTAAAATAGGGATAATGATACTGACCTCCTTTGTAAAGCACTTTGAGAACTACTGATAAAAAGTGCTATATAAGAGCTAGGTATTATCATTGTCCTGGGACCATAGATGCTAGAGAAATAGGATGCTAGCAAATGCACCTTGAGAGACCAAGAATGGAGGGCTTGAATGCAAATGGCATTTGAGAGAGAAGAGAACTGCTGGGAGATGCTGAAAGGGAACTATTGTGCTACTTGGTATCCAATTCAATTCCCTTTGAATTTACTGGGAAATGGATCAGCCTTAGCTAAGACAGTCACAAAGAGGATTCAGTGAAAATGGAAACTTCAGGCTACATTTGTGAAGATGCTCTCTAATTTTGTGACCATATTTTTGCATCTGCAAAATGCAAATGTGCATTGAAATGTGAGGGTAAATGTTAGTATTTATACATTCCGCTACCTGATTACACTCAGAAATGAGGTAATTAATTGGATTTGTTCCCACAGTCAATTTTGCATCCTAACTTCACACTTAATTGCAAAGTAAAGTGCTAGGTTAAGGACCCTTTAAAAAAACAAAACAAAAGCAAACAAAAAAACCCCTTAGTCTGTATGTGGACATAGAAAGAAAGCAGGTCTTCTGTGAGTCATGCTGGGCGTGGAGGGTAATGCTGCTTTCCTGTTCATCTATTCCTATGTGTAAATACAGTTTATTTGACAGTTGCTTCTTGGAGACAATGATTATTCCATTGATGTTAGTAACCAGCATAATATAGCTTTACTGTACTCATTGTAATACAGCACCTGAAAGTGTTTTGATAATAAGACCAGCTCCCTCTTCTGAGGAGTTTACATGTCCTGATTAGCATGCATTGCTGATCATTGACTATGAAACCTTTCATGGGTTCTCAGATCATTTTTATGACTATCATGTCCTGTAGAGCTAGTTGGAAACCAAAATTTCCATTCTTTGGAAAATTAAGACATTTACAAAACATTCATTCAGAATCAGAACAAAAAGCCAAATTCTGGAAATTTCCAATAGAAAAAAAATTCTTTTTTTTTATTTGAAACCATGGCAGTGTTTCATTTTGATAACATTTAGTCATCTTATTTAGACTTTGATATTAAAACATTATTTTTAAAATATGATGTTATATTTAATATAATATACAAGTTGAAACAAAAATAATCAAAATGATAAAGTAAAAATGAAACATTTTGACATTATTGAAACTAAACAAGAAAGTTGAAATTCAACTGTTAGACTTTTCATTGTGAATATTTTGTTGAAATCAACAGATTCCCCCAAACCATCTTGATTTCAACAAAACTGCAATTTGTGATGGAAACTATTCCATCAAAAATTCAACCAGCACTAATCATGTACTTGCTTTAGTTGGCAATTCATCTAGTCTGTTTACCAAAATTAACTACTATAAATTCATAGTCACTTGTCAAATAAAACTCATTTGTGATCATTTGCTAGTCTAGTCCCAGATGACCCAAATGACCGGGGGCTATTAAAGAGTAGAAGATTCAGTTCGGAATGTCTTTGTATTTATGGATTTAAACTAGATTTTTAATGTTCATTGGATGGCTGTAGGAGTGGTATATGTGGCTATTCGCAACCTTCCCTTCAAGACATGAAAAACTCCAAGCTCACCCAGTGCAACTGCTCTTCTTTTTGGTGGCACGATCTGTTTTTGCCCGGTGAATGAGCAGAATTTAATACAAATTTAATACAAAGTGCATGATACTTTCCAGGCCTTTCATTCCTTCCATGGTAATTAGAGACATAAGTACTTTCTTTGCTTCACAAGCTGTGTTTTAAAAAATGAGCATTTAACAAGATTGTCTTCCTATTTTGTGTACTAAAATATTTTTTCCCCTAAAAAGTGCTTATCTATGACACATAACAGAAACACAGCATCTTTTATGATATAAGCTTCTTTTCTTGTCCTTGTTATTAACTTAAAGAAAGATAATGTCCATTTACCTTTTTGTTCTTTTTTTCTGGGTTGTCTTCCACATCCCTATCTGAGTTCCTGAAATTCCTTCTCAAGTTTTCTTTCTCTAAGGGTATGTCTACACCCAGCCGCTAGTTCGGCGGCTGGCAATCGAAGTTCTGGGTTCGACTTATCGCGTCTTGTCTGGACGCGATAAGTCGAACCAGGAAGTGATCGCCGTCGACTGCGGTACTCCAGCTAGACGAGAGGAGTACCGCGGAGTCGACGGGGGAGCCTGCCTGCCGCGTGTGGACCGAGGTAAGTTCGAACTAAGGTACTTCGAACTTCAGCTACGTTATTCACGTAGATGAAGTTACGTACCTTAGTTTGATTTGGGGGTTTAGTGTAGACCAAGCCTAAATTACTAAGTGAAAGCCAGATACTGCAGTCCCTTCTCAGGCAAAACTCCTGAGGAAGTTCAGGAACTACACCAGGCACCTTTAAAAATCTCAGTAGATGCCTATCTGCATCTTTAGGCGCCTAAATACCTTTAACAATCTGGCCCGGTATGCTTAGAGAGAGATATCAATAGTTAGTAGACCTTAATTGATCAGGGGAGTAGCTATTGAATAATTGTATGCAAACTTCTTTTTGCATGCACCAATACTCAAACAGATGCACACTCAATATTGCAGAAGCAATTAGATAATATTGTTTTATTAAAGGCTAACAAAATTGTTGCCAGAATAAGTTATTTTCTTACATAAGCAGTAATAGGGAGTGCCTAAAATGTGAGACAATTTACTCTTTAAAGTACAGAGCTGGAAAAGGAAAAAAATCTGTTTATTGACAAACTATAAAACACAAGATATTGAAACACACCCACCCACACGAGGAAGGAGGAGGAAAATACCTGAATGAAAGTGGTAGAAGTAGAGAAACTAAATGAACCGGCCCTTCTGGCATATGGTAAGAACCTCGCCTTGGTGATGAATCTCATTGTCACAGCCCTCCGTTTTCATCGGCAGTTTCCTTCCCTGCTGGCAAGCCTTCCAGCAAATTTAATTTACATTCACCCTGGCATATCAGCTGACTCCTAAAGCTCTGTGTTTTTCTTGTCACTCCAGTTTATAGAAGGTTCCCACCTGCTGCTAGTTGGTAGGCAGTAGTGGAAAGGAGACAGCAGTGTCTCGAGGCTAAAGTAATTACCCAAAGAGTTAACTTTATGACCAGAGTGTAAATTTGATTTATTTGTTGTGTATGGACCTAGGAACCCTCTCTTCTTGTCAACTGTTTGAAATGGGCCAGCCTCATTATCACTACAAAAGTAATTTTTCCTCCCTTGGAATTCTACTGATAATTAAATTGTCTCATTAGACTGACCCCCCACCTAGTAAGGCAACTCCCATCTTTTCATGTACTATGTATAAATATACCTACTACTGTATTTTCCACTCCATGCATCTGATGAAGTAGGTTTTAGCCACGAAAGCTTATCCCCGAATACATTTGTTAGTCTCTAAGGTACCACAAGGACTCCTCGTTGTTCTCTCTTTATTCTGAATCTGTACATCACCTAGCACAATGGGGTATCAATCCATGACTGAGCTCCTAAGCACTACCACAATATAAATAATAATATATTCATCTTAGCTACACTGTGCATGCTGCTGTAGATAGGATTTCTCTTGTGCACTATCAAGAAAAATCTCAGCAGAGCCATCCTGTTGATCTTCAAGGACTATGATGTCCTTACTGCACAACGGGAAAGGATCAACATGAAATATTCTAGGCAGCATCGCTGTGATGTTCAAATTGACATTCGCTCAACTAAGCCATCATCTCAGCCATGTCACTGAATGTGAACTGCTTCTTTATGCCGCTGCTTCTTAGGTGATACCCGCTAGTACTGTTGCCTTTCAAGCATTTCATTTGAAGTGTACAAAAACTTAAAGGCAAAATGCTAAACAAGGTGAAATTTGAGGATTTTTTTTCACAGTTCATTGCCAAGTAGACAACAGTCCGTTTTACTGAAAAACTGGTCATTTTGCATGGGGTTTTGGCTAAAAAAAATGGGTACTTTCCCCAAGAATGAGCCCATTTCAAAGCAAAAATTGGCCCATTTTAAGTGAAATTTTTAAAATTTGACATTTGAAATTGGACTTTCAACATCTGAAATGTTTTTAATGTTTCTCTGTTAAAATGGGCATTTTAGCAAATTTTACAGCAATGCATGTTTGCATAGCGCCTAACACAACGGGATCCTGCTCTGAGTGGGATCTTTGGGCGCAGCCACGATATAAATATTAGATGACAAAATAAAGCAAAATGTAGAGGGTGCCCAACTGGCAGAGAGGCTAAGTGATTTGCCCAAGGGATTACATGGGAAGTCTGTGGCAGAATAAGGCACTGAAGTTGGGTCTTCCATGTTCTAGGCTAGTGCCCTAATCACTGGGCCATCCTTCCTCTCCCATCTCACTGTACCTCAGTTTCCCATCTGTAAAATGAAGATAGAAATACTTTCTACCTCCTCCCCTTGTTAGTCTTTTTCTAGTTAGGGTATTAGTCTGAGAAAAGAAATAATGGGCTTGATCCTGGGCTGGTGCTGAGCACCACAACTCCCACTGACTTCAGTGAGAACAGAGAACATCAAAGACTCAGAGAATCAGGCCTCAAAGCTAAGCAGAAGCTCACATTTTGTACCAGAGAACACCACATTTACTTAACACATTGCAGTATATATTGTCTTCACGCAGGCATTGCATTTTAGAATGAGTTTATTAAAGCTCTAGACCACCACGATTAATAGGATAACATCCCTGCTTTGTTGGATAATTGCTGTTTTATGTTTCTATTTGCAGTGGATGCAAGGACAAGCGTTGAACAGAATAATGTGGCCGTTTCTTCCCAGAAGACAACAGAGATAAGCTCCACTTCTGATGCAAATGGAAAAAATCTTGGGACTGAGGCCAAGAAACCCATGCCAGCTGCAAAATCTCGTTTTGTCTTTTCTTTTTCACGGCCTGTACCAGGACGTACTGAAGAGCAAGCTACAGACTCATCAGTTGGATCAGCTAAGCTTGATGTCAGTTCAGAGATGCCTGAAGTGAACAAAGCATCAAGTGAGAAAGTAGATAGTCCTGCAACAGCTGTGCTGGAGGAAGGGTCCGATAAAAACCTAAGCCAGGCCCCTTCTGCAGCAGAACTTAGTGACACTGAACTAATAGCATTAGCATCACCTGAGACAGAGGACGCAGCCTCATCAAAGACAAAACAAGTAACTTTCTTTGACAGACTCTTCAAACTGGAAAAGGGGAAGGAGAAAGAAAAGAGTAAGACACAAGTTGAAACCCAAGAGGAAAGCCAGATTGCGGACATTCCTGACGCAGGCATCACAGCGGAAGAGGCTGCTGGATTACAGAGCACACCAAACAATGTCCCACAGGGGAAGGCAAGTGTTTGAATGGGAATATCAATTTCTTCCTTAATGAAATCTCTTAGGATTATTAATGGTGCAGGACAGCATCATGTTCTGATGGTTGTGTGAATCAGGCAGCAAATATTCTTGCTTTGTAGTGTGACTCCCCCACTTATCAGAGAAATCTAACAATCTCTGGAAGACTAATACAAGCTGTGGCATCTGTTTCATGACAAAATTGGTGATGTTTGACCTACAGTTTAAGTTCATTTGTATTTTTACCAAAGACTTGGGCAAGATAGCTATATTCATGCTTCATTAGTCTAGATGATGAACACCAGCTGGCTGCAAGTGGAGCACAAGTGACTTTCATGCTTTAGGAGCTCAGTGTGTGATACTGAATGGTTTTAGGAAATTCTTTAGGCATATTTCACATGAAGCTTATAAAATACTAACTCACTCATTTTATGCACTAGCTACTTATTGCATATCATACATACTAGGTCACAACCTTTAGTGAAGACTAGAATACCGTAGTAACTCTTTGCATTTTGTATATATAGTGCTCTTCATCCAAAGAATGATAATTCTTTAGAATGGATAGGAATGAATTTTAGAGACAGGGAAAATGAAGCATTAAGAAGTTAAGCGACTTGCCCAAGGTCATATGCTAGACAGTAGCAGAGCTGGAAATAGACCTTGACTCTCTTGTGTGCGCTTTATAGATAAGATCTCAGCATTTGAGATAAGCAATTGTTTTGTATCTATAGCAATTGTTCTGACGCTACTGTTGAGTTGCTTTATACTTTGTCTCAAATGTGATGGCTTTTTTTACTCTTCCTGTAGAATAGCGGGTAGTAGCAAGGAGAACGTGCAGTGGTTTATTATTAATGTTATTGTATTTTTTATTTATGAAGGCTGTCAGCACTCTGAAGTAGAATTAGTGGAATGTAGGAGGAAATGTAATCAGAGTTCTTTCTGGTTTAAAATGATTATTAATAGGTTCTTAAACTTAATGGGGCAAATCAACATAGCTTCATTGACTTCAACACAGTAATGCTACTTTACAACAGCTGAGCATCCAGCCCAAACTTTTTCTAAGGGATGAGTTCAGGCTTCATCTGTAAATTTTTACACCATCAAAATTACTAGAGGTTGATTTTGCATATCATGGCACTTCAAGCATGGCTATGTTGCTCAAAGGGCCAGCCCCTCAACAGGTGTGAAGTGGTGTAACTCCACTGTTAGCTTCAATGTGCTAATTTGCATCAGCTGAGAATCTAGCTCAAATATTTTTATGACCTCTGAGGAAAAAAGACATTATAAAAACTGGACAGCTGTTTATCAGAATCTATGGAGGAAAAGGCAATTTTAAGAGCAATTATTATTTTGATGGCTCTAGCATAAGTCCTCTAATTACACTAATGGTGGAATATCACTAACTGCTGCCTTGAGCAGCACTGACCATATCTCTGAATGAGATCTGTTTGGCTTCTGAATATATTACTGCAGTATTGTTTCTAAAATAAGTCTTTCTTTTCCTACTCTGAAATTCATTCTCCCCCCCCCTCCAAGGTTTGCTATCTCAGTTCTGGAGGATCTCAGCCCTAGAATAAATCTATTTATCTTTTTTTTTTTAAGGTTTGCCAGTTTGTTTTAAGATAAGAGTTTGAAAGAATAGAAATTTATTGATAACAAATGTGTTTTTGTGCCTGTCCTTCAAAAATGGTGCACATCACTGGGTATCTCAGACAGCTAATGTATAACATATGGGATATAGTGCCTATGCACACTTGTGTATTTGTGTTCTGACTTGGACTCATGGAATCTAAAATCACTCACTGTTTAAAGCAGAGCTGAATGAATAATCCACAATGAATAATGTGTTCAGTACATATTGCCTTTTCTTTCAGTTTGCAAATTATCCAGGGAAGGACTGATATTCTGCCAGTATTCAAAAATATTTACAAATTTCTTCAAGATTAAGTCTTGGCCTATAGCTGATTAGAATTGCTACCTTTACAGTTTAGTATAAAATTCACAATTCTTGCTTTGTTTGTGACTTTCTTTAGACCAGGCCTATGCCATTTCACTTTACTAGGAATGGTTTGCTCATAGGCAAAACCCCTGAGAGAAGACACAACTTATACCAGAAATAAAGAATGTTTTTAGAGCTATAGCTTATGCCTGTTCCCCAAACAAAATAAGCTATATCAGCAAAACAATGTTGCTGGTATAACTGCATCTACAGTAGGGCTTTTTGCTGGTATAAAAATGTTGTAGGGAATCACACCCCTCTCTGACTGGCAGACACTTCTAGTTGGCCTATGATTCTCTTTTTTTATGTTAAGACTTAAGCAACCACAAAGCACAAATTTCAAATAGCATATTTGATTATAAAATGTGCAGTGTACAGTTCATGCTGTGTTGGTTGGTGCAAGCAGTGAAACGTGAAGCATACATTGTACACTGCAATACATAAACAAAAGTAGCTTTTCACTAGGAATTTGAGTTAAACATTTGCTTCTTGTGAACAAATTCTCACATGTGTAAACCTCAAGCATGCGAGCGTTTGTTAAAAGCAAACATCAATGTATCACAAACACGATCAAATCAAAGTAAATTTTTCCAACTCAAACAATTACACGTTAGAAATGTTTCTTCTATTCCACAGCTCTAGCTTGGATACTTGGACATCTGCTACCCTTACTCATGTTGAATACTACCTTCGACCCCAATCCTGTAACGACCAGTGCAAGTGAAATGAATGGGACTAGTTGGAGTAGTAAAGTTAAGCACATGCATAAGTATTTGCAGGATTTGGGCCTTAGTTTGCATATAATGCCTTTGGAATTCAGTGAAACTGCTTGTGGACTAACTCCCTGAGTCTGCAAATACTCTTAACTTTAAGCATGTGAATGGTCCCAGTGAAGTCACAAATGTGTATAGGTGCTTGTAGGGTAAGGGCCTCAATTGGTACTCAATGTGATAGTGAAACTTCAGCCTTAGCCTTGAATTTCCTGGCATTTCTTTGTATATTTGAGGGACAGAACACAAAAAGGCAGGAGGTGGGGGAGCCTGAGACCTTTTATGATGAGCCAGGAATTAACATTTTAATATAGCCAGATGAAAAGAGGTGATAAAAATGCTGTCAAATTTATAATTATTCTTGAGTTGCTGAGCTTTGCTTTAATTCCACCTGATTAAACTAAGACCTGGCCTCTGTCTTCAAATACATACATACTATGTTTCCTGTAAAACTGGTTACTTTGCATGTATGATGGCAGAAGGATTAAGATTTATAATTACACCAAAAATCTCCCAAACAGCTGTTAATTTAACTTGATTGTGTCTGCACAATGTTACACCATTAAAAAGAAACTCAAGTTATTGCTGTTGGCCATTATCGTTTTTGGTGGATTGTGATTTGTAGCCTCTATAAGAGCCTGTTCAAGTCAAACCATCACTGAGGTTAAGCACCAACAAATAACCAATAACATTGCTGGTAAGCAAAGGATAGACTCCACAGTTTTAGCTTAGGAGTTGCACAAGCATTCAGTGTTTGACAAACCAGTCTTTATTTTCGTGGTCTACAAAACTACATTCACATCACAGCATAATTAAAACAAGGACAGGATTCATGAATTGATGAAGAATTTACTATTTAAGCCAAAGAAAAGATAAATTATTTGCTTGAAATGTTTCACTGAGCCAGGATTCATACAAACAAAAGTGTACATTCTTTTGATATGTTTTTCTAATGACTGAACTAAGATTATAGTATAAGCCCTTAATTACTCAAAAGCTTGGCTCCTTACAGAAATGCATTTACCCAGGAACATTTACCCAGGAACATTTAGCTCCTAATGCTGACTTTCCTCCTATGTTATTTCCAGAGGTTTTTTTCATTAGCATTTGTCTTTGCTGAGCACATTATGGAATGCGCTGATGCAGAAGTTTTTGTGGGTATTTAAATATGGCTCTAGAATGTGAGGTTCTATATTTATTATCGCCTCCTGACTTACGCTGTAAAGGCCTGATGCTGCATTCCTTACTCCAGCAAAATTCCTGTTGAAGGTAGTGCTGGGCCACAATTAAAGCCCCATATCAAGACCCAGGTTTGGGTCTGAGTTTGCAGCTTGAATGCTGATGGAGGCTAATAGTTTAGAAGAAGTACAAAAAGGGTGATTATAGTGCAAAAAAGGTAACTGTGTGTGAAACTGCCCACTGTCCAGAGAAAAAGGTGTATCCTGTGAGTGCAATTTGATTGTTTGCTCCTATGTGCACCTATTTTGCTGATGCAATTTGGTTGCCGCATATGAAAATACGAGCTTAACTATGCAACATGTGTGTGTCTATTGGGGGGAAGAAAGGGTGATAGCGGATTTAGTTGTGCTTTGTGGCATGTTGGGTTTTGAAGTGGCTCTGGGTAGCATGGTGCCTCAGGCTCTTTACATCCTCCACCTCTCTCTACATTGTGTAGTCTGGCTCTCGTAGGAGAGTGTTTCAGGTCAGCAATGAGATGCGTTGGGACGGCTGTAGGAACATAGAATACCTACTCCTAGTTGACCAATGATGGTCGCTAGACAGTCCTGTGTTTGGTTTTGTGTGTGTTTGTGTTTGTCTCTCTCTTTCATTTCTATTTGAGTGTGTGTGAGAGAGACAGAGAGAGAGAAACTCAGGTTAAAGTCACTAAACAATTCTCACTGAAGTTCTTTTGCTGATGTCACCAGTTTCAAGCACTCTGCTGAGGCTAGTTTTGCTTAGTAATGTATATTCTGCATCCTGTTTTTTTGGTCTGGTGCCTCACACTTTACTGTCCCTTTCACATCTGAAGTAGAACTAGCTTTTATCACGTGTCCAGTACCACTATACATGGCATCTTTGGAAGAATGGCCACTGAAACTGGCACAGACTGCATGTGTTTTGCAGGGAACATACTGTTCTTGGAAAGGCTTTGGCCTGTAATTGGCAGCTGTACAAACTATTGTGTCAGGTCCTTGCAAGAAACTTCTAAATAGCCTGTTAAAACGTTCTGAGCCATTGTGATGAATATCTTTCTGTGGTAGATTTGCAAAATGGTGGCTGGAGATTTAAGCAGGTAAAATCCTGTTATTGCTAATGAAACCTGTGTACTTAACTCCTTGCATACAGGTCTAAGAATGTACCCCACTCTGTGCACACTTCACAGTGCCAAAGAAGCCCTCTAGTAAAGTTTTTTAATTGCATTCATGATTTCACATGCTCAGAATTCCTCCCCCCTCCTCCCCCAGCCCACCACTTGCCCATACAAATATATGTTCCTTTGTAAATCATATATAAATAGTTCTTTTAAAATTCTATGATACAGAGGAAGAAAATCTCAGAAACATGACCCAAAGGAATATTTCTTTGAAAAAGTGGAGACTGATAAAAAAGCCTAATGGCAGGTTGATAGAAACCTCCTGTGTGCCATTATAACGCCAGCTAGTCCTTTCTCTCAAGGTATTTCAGAGATACCACCTATTGAAGATACATTGGCAACTTTTTTTTTTTCAATTTTGTGCCTCAAAGAAAGTGGGAACATCATCTCCTAATGGCTATTACTACTTCTTGTGTCACTGTTTTCTCTGCCGCTGGTAAATCCATACTGCAGTTTCAAGAAAATATACTGTATTATTATAAGTTGTTATTTGTATTGAAATAACACAGAGGCCACTACCAAGATCAGGGTCCCCTTGTGCTGGGCACTGTAATTATTGAGAGAGAGAGAGAGAGAGTGTGTGTGTGTGTGTGTGCGTGCACATGCGTGTCTGTGTGCAGACAGACAGCCCCTGCTCTGAAGAGCTCCATCTAAATAGACAAGGCAGACAAAGAGTTGGAGAAGTGTACTATTAATGTCATCCCCACTTTACAGATGAGGAATTATGCTCAGAGAGATTAAAGCCCAGATTTACAAAGGTATTTAGGTGCCTAAAGTAAGATGCAGATAGATGCCTAACTCCTAATGACTTCCAATGGGAGTTAGGTGCCTAATCTCCAAAGGTGCTTTTGTGTCTCCAGCTAGGCACCTATCTGTATTTTTAGGTGCCTAAATACCTTTGTAAATCTGGCCCTGTGTGATTTGTCAGGATTATACAGGAAGCCTATGGCAGAGCTGAGAAACAAACCCTGATCTCCCAAGTCTAGAGCCTACCCTACTACTCAGAGATTTCTGGTGATCGGATTTGCATGGGTGTCCCTTTCTCATCTTGTCCCTCAGTGCTGTGCAAGAGGTGTAGACAGCCCCTGTATCAGCACTTGAGCGATGCTGGAATGTTCCGGAATCGTGTTCTGGTATTTCTGACAGGGTGCAATGAAGGGGGGAGCACAGTGAAGGAGGCCAGGAGGCACAAAAAAGGGGGATGGGGAGCTAGGCCCTCCTCCCACTGCCAGCTCTGAGCAGCGATCCAGAAGCCATGGTTTCTCATCACGGGCATGCCCAAGCCAGCAGTGTGGGGCGGCTCTGCAGTGAGGGATCTGTTGTCTGCATCCTCACCCAATGGGGAGCCCCTGCTGGCGTTCTGGCACTGCAGGCTAGGAAGGGAGGCCAAGGCATGGCCAGGAAGGGAGGTGGCAGCTGCTAGGTCTACACTCAGAGCCGGCCAAGGGGGAGGCTTGGGCACACCTTCATTGTGCCCTATCCCTGCCTTCCCTATGGTCAGCGCCACAGGCACCCCCTTCTTCCCCCCAGGGTGAGGGGAGGCCTGTACTGCTGCACAGGCTGAAGGGTCCTGGCAGGAGTATAGAACCCCCCCTTTCCTCCTTTTGCTGCCAGTGAGCACCTCGACTCACAGTGGTGACATCAGGGCTTCTTGTTTTAGGACTCAAGCACAGCTCTATATAGCAGCCTTCATGCTAAACATCCTCCCCCCTGAGAAAATAACAGTGGCCTGCTCCATGAGAAGTGGAGGTACAAGGGCACAATGAACCTTCCTTCCATACCCTCCTTACGCCCCAACTTATGTAGTACATCTAGAGACAAGGCTGAATTCAGTCCCTGTGTAAAAACCCCTTCCTCCCTACTCACAGGGGAGGTGCTCGCTACCCATGGGAGTGGCAGAGAGGAGATGGGGCTGGGCCCCCAATGCTCCCTGTACCAGCCCATCAAGCAGGATTGTAGCACAGGAGGAAGCAGGTTCCACCGATGGCTAGTGAGCTCCTGTGCTCACCCTGGGGCAGGCAGCTTGATCTAAGTATAAGTAAACGAATCAATATGAGTTCAGATGCATTTGTCTGCACTGTACTGCACTCATCACTATAGTTATCTAGACACTAAAGTACCTCCTCAAAATGCCAATATTTACAGCCTGGAGAGGAGGTAAACTTTGTTGAGGGAGTGAAAAGGGCAGTATGTCCTAATGCATTTAAAAATGCACTTCAATTTTAGTTTATTTAGTTCATTAGTGAATATGTCACCAAAGGGTACAGAAATATTTCTCTTTCTGCTGGTTTCTTTCCTTTTTTCATTGTAATATCTGCACCCCTGGTGGGTGTGGAATAGAGGGTAAAAAACTAGTAACTGATAAGATCTTAGGCCCCAAGTCAACAATGCATTGAAACAGTGCTGAATCAGAATATCAGTGAACTGAATACAGGAATGGACTAAACTTACGGTACAATACTGCATACATCATTCCCGCATGAAATCTCTTCTCTTGCCATGGTTTAGTAGATTATAATTAGAGCTGGTTGAAAAATTTTGAATGTTCAAAATTTGTAAAAAGGTTTTGATTTTTTTCCAGTTATTTTTACAAAAAATATATGGATTGTCAAAAAATTGTAAGCTTGACAGTTCCAAGAAAAAAGTTGAATTTTTTTTGCAAGAGAGTTTCTAATTTTTGTTATGATGTTTAATAATGTAGCTTTGTTTCTGAGATGTAAGCAAAAATTAAAGAAAACCCCACAAACCCATTTAACAGAAAACAACCCACAAGCTTTAAAGGCTCCAAGTTCCATATTGGTTATCTGACCTATAAACAGACTTTGCATGTGTTGTCATTCCTTCAAGCATGACAGACTGGAGTCATTTAAAACAATTGGGGTGTTCTGTTTGCCATGAAAAAGGAAGAGCAAGAAGAAATGGCAGGGTTAGTAACAGGTCTCTGAGCTGTACTTTGGACCCCGACCTGGCTACTGGTCTTTCTAGTGTACCGTGTTGGTATTTTCAAGGCAAAACTTTGATGATGATGATGATGATGATGATTTTTTAAGAACTGCAAAATCTCTTTCTTTGCATCTCAGACTAGTTTGTTTGATGGCGCTACAAGAAAGCAAACTGACAATGGGAACAACTGCCTGGTGGCATCCTTACAGCAAAGGACTGCACACAGTAAATTAGAGCTTACGAGAAAAGGAGCTCTAGCTGCCTGGAGGTGGAAGGTGGTGCATTAATAGTGTCACTAGTAGGCAAGACAGCTATTCAGTTTGGTGAGGAGGCTACTCATCCTGGGAGGGTATAGTGCATCCCGGGCTGCACGCTTGCTCCCAGCAGAAATACCCATTTCCAAATGAGCGGCTACTGAGCATCTCCTTTCTATAGTGTGGATAACACCATGGTCTCCCCATATGCCATTCCCCCATGCAGAAAAGCAGAGTGTGCATCTCAGCAAAGACTCAATCCTGTATCCATTGTTGTTGATGGTAATGCTGCCATTGACTTCAATTGTGCAGGATCAAACATCCTATGTAAATCTCATCTCTGCGCTCTGTCAGCATCAAGCAAGAACTTAGAACAACAAGAAGCCCAAGGTACGAAAATAATTTCATGTCCAGAACCACCAGAGCTAATTGGGAAATGGAATTGCTATCCCACAGGAAATTTTGACATTTCAAAATTTGTTTTCCCCAAGAAAAGTGGGTGCATGGAGAAAACTTAAATATTAATTGACACGTTCACTTTTTGAAATTCTGCCTGAATGGTGAAAGAGGGACACTTGTTTCTGCACTTCTGCCTCATAAAATGTAAGTTATGTGGTTCAGTTCATATATACTGATCAGTGGATAGTCTTGAGACTAAAACTTAGTGGCTTAGTAAATGGATGACTGGTGCTATGTAGCTGAGTGAACTTTTCATTAAGTCCTGCTATTTTACCATAACTAACATGTCTCATTGAAACCTATTTTTTTTTTCAATTTGCCCCAGTCTTTGATGTATTAATAATATATGGAGATATACCTATCTCATAGAACTGGAAGGGACCCTGAAAAGTCATTGAGTCCAGCCCCCTGCCTTCACTAGCAGGACCAAGTACTGATTTTGCCCCAGGATCCCTAAGTGGCCACCTCAAGGATTAAACTCACAACCCTGGGTTTAGCAGACTAATGCTCGAACCACTGAGCTATCCCTCCCTCCAGTATTAATAGCTCCAGGAGGGCAAAGCTATTGAAATCATTAAAGTAGAGACTGGTATCACTAGGTTCAATTCACAAAGTCAATATGTAACTAGCTATGTGACTTTTTTCATGAAGTAACCTGATTTCCAACTACCAGACATTAAGACAGGGACAACTTAGGACCCAGATTTTCCAAACTGTGCATGTGCAAAAACGCATAGAAGTAAATGCCACTGTGCAAATGAACGGTCAATGCAACATGGTAATTTATACATTGGGAGTGAGTGAGGATCCTAGTGTCTACATATAACGACTAAAATGTGCGACATATTAAAGAAAAAGGACAAAACAAGCTATATAGTTAAGTGGTTTTAAAAAAATAAATAAATAAATTCAAGGGATGATTAACGTAATTACCTGAGGGTTCAAAGGCCAGATATTTATCTACTGTAAATAGGCATGGCTGCATTGACTTCCACTATATAATTATGCAAAAAGAACAGGAGTACTTGTGGCACCTTAGAGACTAACAAATTGATTTGAGCATAAGCTTTCGTAGCCCACAAAAGCTTATGCTCAAATAAATTTGTTAGTCTCTAAGGTGCCACAAGTACTCCTGTTCTTTTTGCGGATACAGACTAACACGGCTGCTACTCTGAAACCTATATAATTATGATCTATTTAGAAAGAAGGAGCATTTCTCAGTCCTTAATCAGAGACATTTGATACAAGGAAAGTACAGAAAACTATCTGGATTAAAATTATATGGGGCCCCATTTTCAGTGGAACCTCAACCCAACCTCAGCTTGTATGAACACTTCTTTTGCATACCCCATCCAGCAGTCCCATCTGTGCACCTGCATACCTAGCTGGTGGGACTTTTGCTTTCTCACTGTGATCTTCTGTTAGAGATACGAGGCAGGTGAGGTAATATCTTTTATTGAACCAACTTCTGTTGGTGAGAGAGACAAGCTGTTGAGCTTACACAGAGCTCTTTTTCGGGTTCTTGATAGATCTTCTACGTCCTGCTGCTCTTCGTGTAGGCTTTTGAAATGAAGACAATTGGGCCATCTTCTCCTCTCCCCTTTTGCAGCATGGAAAGGTGCAGAATTGTCCTAAACACATGGAGTAGGTGTGGGGAGGCCCCAGGGAAGTGAGAGATAACTATGCACCCCCTGTGAAGTTGCTTCTTGTGCCTCTGGAAAAAGCTCAGCTCCCTCAAGATAGATGGATATGGGCAGCCCAAAAGGGGAGAAGTTGAGGAAACAGCCCGTCTCTGTGATGTGTTCACCTCTCAGGATAGAGTGCAGTTTGAATCATCACTTGTTATTGTTCTGGGCAGAGAAACACAAGCTGAGCACTCTCCCATGCCAGGAATTTTCAGCTGACCAGTTATGGCCAGATTCTGGCCCTCGATGCCATCACAGCACTATGGAGAGGCTAGAACAGGGGAAGGAACCTGGCTTATTGTTTGTGGGGTCACAAACTCTAACTCCTACAAACTTTACTCATGTGATCAGTCCTACTTACTGCAACAGGACTGCTCACATAAGTAGGATTTTCAGGAGCAAACCCAAAAAATAGATTATTAATGGAGAAAGGGAACCTGAGTGTTAATAAAGGGGGAAAAGAAGAATATGCCCAATCGTTGTTCAAAGAGTCGTTTATATGTAAGACACTGTAAACTGAAATTGAATTCACTCATTTTCATGTGTATAAATCCATAGACTTGTGATTAACTGATCTATTAGCCTCTTTAGTCCTAACAATTACGAAGTTATCTACTAGGAGCAGATCCCTAACTGGTCTGCTTGCACTTTGCTAATCACACTGTTGTTTGTTAGTTACAATGAGATCCACTGCATTTGAATTGTCTGCTAACTGAGCCCCTAAAGCCCAGAGCCCAATCCTGCAAGGTGTTCAACATCCTCAGATTTCAGTGAAGATGGGAATGGTCAGTACCTCTCAAGATGCACTTAGGACATTGCAAGATCAAGACCTAAAGATGTGTGAGGACTCACGCTTTTATGTTATTTCTTTTAGGTATTCGTGTAAAAGATATTTGGGAAGGGGGAGGTGAATTTTTTGCACAGCTCTTTAGATAGTTTATGAGTCATCAGTGGTGCCAAAATTGTAAATTATGAAGACAGTCTAAGGGCCACATTTTCTAAGAGTTCCAGATTTTCAGAAAAGCTTAACATGGTGGATATTGCACTCTTTTGAAAATCAGACTGTAAATGTGCTAACGGCAGCTACTAAGCACTTCTGAAAATCTGGCCCTTATTCACTGCCTTTATGGGAACTGAGCTTCTTTGAAAATAAATTCCCAATTCTGAGTGTGAGCATAGGAAAACTCTCCTGATTGTACTGTTTGGAAAATCTGGCCTCTCATACATGAGAGACAGCTCTGTGTGGCTTAAAAAGCTAGAGTTATTGTTGATGTTTGCTGGTGGTTTGAGAGGTTTTTTTAATATTGTTTGTGGTTTCTAGACAAAAATTATTTCTGGAAATTGCAGTATATTGAGGAGCAGAAGTTTTCTTTATATGTTGTAATCAGACATTGCGGCTTCAAAGGCCAATATCTCAGCCATTTGTTACCGTTCACAAGTGCTAAGCCATGTTAATCGAAAAGGGGGGTTGTTTTGGATGCTGCATGCAACTTTACTTGCTATGTGTGTTATATTCTGTAGCTCAGAACAGTGTTCCTCTTGCCATCTGCAAATGCTTACTACATTAGAAGAGGGGGCAAAAAGATTTGTATAAATGCTCGATTGTTCTGAATATGTAGGCTGGATAAGTATGACTGGAATTGGGGTTGTGACTCTTGAGAGCAACAGGATGCAAATCACAAGTGTTACTTTTACATTCCACTGGAAATTAAACAAGCTGGGTCTGAAGAAACTGTGCTCCTTTTTTAGGACATAGATGATTGCAACCAAAAAGCCGTGCAGCAAGGCTCAGCAGGTGTCAATACTGACGAGGAAGCAGTAAAACAAGAGAACCCCAAGGCATTTGCCACAACAGACAACAATAATTCTGTCATGAGTTTCTTTAAAATGCTGGTAAGTCTTTGCCTACAGTTTTGCTCTATAGGGAACACCTAAAAACAAAGACTGCTTATTAAATTCCAATCTATATGCATCTATGAATGTCTAATATGCTCATTATCTCGGGTACCAAAGATTAATGTTGTAAAACTGAACTGATGCCTTAGAGAATGCTTAGATTGATAGGGAGAGAAAGAGACTGTGCAATAGTTACTTAATGGTACTGATTAGGAAAACGTCCTCTACTCTTATAGACTATTTTAGAACCCAAGTCATTCAGTTCTGTTAAAAATATTTTCCGTGAGTTAAAACTTGCTTTGAAAATGTCTAAATATACAAACAAAACAATCATCAGTTACTGGCAGCACAAATGTAAGTCAAGGAAGAGACAGGAAAACCATTAAGTACAAGGAAGAATAATAGTTGTTAATGAGAGAGGAAGCTGGGTAATGAAAATACTAAATTAGCAGTGCACAAGGACAGCAAATGCCATAGGTCATGATTGGGTTCACCTTTAGGGAATAATAGAACCTGCAGGTTTCTCTAATGTATTTTTTATTTTTATTTTTTATCTTTCCAGACACTGTCTCAAAATTACATTCAGGAAATGAATTCATCTCATATTAATATGCAATAAGTCTTTCCCATTTGGAAAGCAAAATAGAGTTTGATATTTGTAGGTTGCATGTGTATTCTTTCCCTTATTGTCATAGATAAGCCTGCTGGGTTCTAACTGATGAAATTTCAGATCCTTCCTAATAAAAGAAGCTGAATTTGGACATATTTCATCCACTCTTACAGTATTTTGTTTTCTCAAATATTTAAGGTTTCACCAAGCAAATCAGAAGCCAAAAGTGACTCTGAGGACAAGGTAGGCAGTTTGCTTGATGTTTTTCTCTCTCTCATTACCATTACAGTGTGCTCAGATTGGCTTCAATGCTATACTTTCTTCTCCTGTGCCTTCCCTTCCTCTGTACATGAGGTTACTGTTTGTTGTAATGAAACAAACAGTAACCTTTCAGAAAAAAAATACAAAAGAAGAAAGATGACCATAGACTAGTCTATTTTTTCCATTCAGTTTCAAATACTGTGCTGACTGTACTACTTAATTCACTTCCCGTGTTAGACGTTTGAAGCTGAAATAGTAATATTGTTATATTGGAAGTTATTTAGATTCTCAAACTAGATGACTTTGGGGTTTCTGGATGAAATTCTGGCCCCACTGAATTCAATTGCAAAATTCCCATTAACTACTATCAGGTCAGGATTTCTTTATGATTTTGCTTATACAGATGTGCAAAGCTGCCAGTTTTCACTTCCTATTATTTAAATGTGAATATAGATATTTTTCTTGAGGCCTTGCATACAGGGAGACATTCTCACCTGTTTGTACAGAGGGTCACCGAAGTCCTTCAGCACAGCAGAACTGTAGCTATTCTGTATAGGGTGTGGCCAGCTGTGGAACAGGTCTATAGGAAGATGACAACACATTCTGCTCTTGCTGGAGCTGGGGTCTAAACCAGATGCCATTGGTGGGAACAAACCCACAAGGGGTCTGATCTAACTCCCATTTTAGTCAGTGGGAAGACTTCCAGTGATTTCAGTGGGACCAGACCTGACACCTTCATTGTGTGTCTCTAGCATCCACACTAGGCGCATGCTGTAGTTGGAGGGGCTGTACTATTCCTGCTAAGTAGCTGAACATTGCACCCTGCTCCTGATTTGTGAGGTAAATTCTGCCTCCCCCCCACACCTCGGTATAATTCTCTCATTTATTCAGGCATTTGAGGACATGGGGAGGTGAGAGTCAGTTTCTTCATGATGATTTTAAAATGGGGTAGAAAGAATGTCCAGACTCTTCTAATGTAATGCAGCGTGCAGACTGCAGTCTCTCCTACAGTCACATTTCCTTCCCACCGCCTAGCAGCTCGTGAAAATCAGCATAACCTTCATAGGCACAGACTTTATTGGAGTTGCACTCCTTTATACTAGTTGAAGATATGGCCCGTTGTGCCAATTTC
Organism: Terrapene triunguis; assembly: GCF_002925995.2. Classification (NCBI taxonomy): domain Eukaryota; kingdom Metazoa; phylum Chordata; order Testudines; family Emydidae; genus Terrapene; species Terrapene triunguis. Next base: position 13,828,625 of record NW_020664481.1, read on the forward strand.
TACATGCTGTTACATCTAGAGTCTTGCCGCTGAAGTTATTCTGGATTTACTCTGGTGTAACAGAGCAAAAATTGGCCCATCAAATGTGTGAGCTCCAGGAATCGTTATTATTGTAGCTCTGTGAAGCATTATTATGGTAGTAGTCTTATTATTGTGCATATCTGAAACCTGGCATTGTCCAAAGTTTGCGACAATTGCATATGTTCTGGAAGCTGTTTTTAAAAACACAAATCATTCTAATAGAAACAAGTATGCCTTGAAGGGCTGCTCTTGATCCCATTTTGAAGTCAGTGTCAAAAATCATAATGGCTTCATCATCAGCAGAATTGGACCATCCGAATATATAATGTAGCTTAATAATGCAATGTTACAGTAGCCTACTGGAAAACTGTTGACAGTGTGAATTAGACAGGAATTCCCGGTGAACCTGGTCATCCGTTCATATGACTATAACTAAATAACCTCCTACATTATTTTTATTAATTAGATTTTATCAAATGCATTCAGAGAAATAGCATAAAGAGAATAAAACAGTTTCAAACTGACTTCAGACTTCTGTATATTCAGTAATAAAAAATAACCGTTAATGTATTTCTTCTTTTATACCAATTTCCTGCTATTCTTTATGTCCCTTTAATTCTTAACAACCAGCCAAATTTTGACAGTTTGGACATGTAATAGGTCATGCACACAATTACCTAACTTGTCCATGCAACTCTGTCAACTGCCCCTGACTACCAGGGATGAAATTTTCATAGGAGCCAACAGAAGTAAGGCACCCAAATCCAATTGAATTTCAATGAGATTTGGATATCTAGCTGTCTCAGGAGCCTCTTAAAATCCCAGCCTACATAGACAGTTGCATGCCTGACTTTGTGAAAACCAGCCTGATATTTCTGCAACATATGACTGTAGATATAGGCACACTGAAGTTTGGAAACAAATATGCTGTTTGGGTTTGGTTTGCTGACACACCTGTAAAAGTAAACATGTCCGGGTGCCTCCAGCAGGATATGCAAATCAGCCTTTGTGCACAATATACAGAGATTGCTGGGAGTGCTTTCTACAAAGAACACATTTTTACTTCCAATAATCTTTTTTCCAGAATTAACACCACGACTAAGCATTTAGATTGGCAAGACAAATAAATCCTCACTCCTGGTGAGAAATCATATTTTCACTCAATTCAAGAAAAAAATAAAATAAAAAGAAGATAACATTTTGTGTGTTTGTTTTGTTTTGCACTAAATTTTATTCCCCCTTCCCCTCCCATTTCAAAATCAGTTTGGTAGGAAAAGAGCGAGGAACAAATAATGAATTTCTGATAGAGATGAATTCATAATCAATGATTTTGCTCAAAACAGGAATTTTGCCACTTTCACCATATTAAAAACCCTGTCAGCAAACAGGAGTACTAAAATTTGACCCTAATTCCAGTTAGGACTTGGTCCTCCCCTTAGTTAAATCAATGGGAGTTTTACCATCAACTTCAGTGGGAGCAGGAGCAGGCTTTTCTTCATGAATACAACAGGGAACGGTTTTTATAGTGCAACCACTTTGTCCACAGAATAAGTTCTATCTAAGTATGTGTCTTCATTGCAGAGTTAGCCCATACTCTTACCTGCATGTTGCCCCTAACTCCACTCGTGTCCTCACCCAACTTCGGTTGTGCTTTCAACCCAAGCTAGCTGGCACAGCTGGTGCTAAGGGTTAGAGTCCGGGTTCCACTTCATCTCGAACTGGTAACCCACCCACTTTGCAGTGAGGACGCATTTGAGTTCTGATAGTCCACCAGGGTCTTCCCACAATTCCCCCCAGGACAAACAGATTCTCCCACAATTCACTGGGAAGGAATCATAGAGCATCTCTTCTTACTGCAGCACAAGAACCATGAGATATGCCCCCAAAAGTCTTAGTGACACAAGCTGTGGGCAGCACAGTGATGACAAAGTAACTTGAATCATAGAAGATTAGAGTTGGAAGAGACCTCAGGAAGTCATCTAGTCCAACCCTCTGCTCAAAGCAGGACCAACCCCAACTAAATCATCCCAGCCAGGGCTTTGTCAAGCCGGGCCTTAAAAATCTCTAAGGATGGAGATTCCACCACCTCCCTAGGTAACCCATTCCAGTGCTTCACCACCCTCCTAGTGAAATAGTGTTTCCTAATATCCAAGTTAGACCTCCCGCACTGCAACTTGAGACCATCACTTCTTGTTCTGTCATTTGCCACCACTGAGAACAGCCTAGCTCCATCCTCTTTGGAACCCCCTTTCAGGTAGTTGAAGGCTGCTATCAAATCCCCCCTCACTGTTCTCTGCTGCGGACTAAATAATCCCAGTTCCCTCAACCTCTTCTCATTAGTCATGTGTCCCAGCCCCCAATCATTTTTGTTGCCCTCTGCTGGACTCTCTCCAATTTTTCCACATCCTTTCTGTAGTGGGGGGCACAAAACTGGACGCAATACTCCAGATGTGGCCTCACCAGTGCTGAATAGAGAGGAATAATCACTTCCCTCGATCTGCTGGCAATGCTCCTACTAATGCAGCCCAATATGCCGTTAGCCTTCTTGGCAACAGGGCACACTGTTGACTCATATCCAGCTTCTCATCCATTGTAATCCCCAGGTCCTTTTCTGCAGAATTGCCGCTTAGCCAGTCGGTCCCCAGCGTATAGCAGTGCCTGGGATTCTTCCATCCTAAGTGCAAGATGCTGCACCTGTCCTTGTTGAGCCTCATCAGATTTCTTTTGTCCCAATCCTCCAATTTGTCTAGGTCACTCTGGACCCTATCCCTACCCTCCAATGTATCTACCTCTCCCCTCATCTTAGTGTCATCTGCAAACTTGCTGAGGCTGCAATCCATCCCATCATCCAGATCATTAATGAAGATGTTGAACAAAACCGGCCCCAGGACTGACCCCTGGGGCACTCCGGTTGATACTGGCTGCAACTAGACATAGAGCCATTGATCACTACCCATTGAGCCTGATGATCTAGTCAGTTTTCTATCCACCTTATAGTCCATTCATCCAATCCATACTTTTTTAATTTGCTGGCAAGAATATTGTGGGAGACCGTATCAGAAGCTTTGCTAAAGTCAAGATATATCACATCCACCGCTTTCCCCATATCCACAGAACCAGTTATCTCATCATAGAAGGCAATCAGGTTGGTCAGGCATGACTTGCCCTTGGTGAATCCATGTTGACTGTTCCTGCTCACCTTCCTCTTCTGTTGAGTTGAATCACACTGTCATAGGATTAGCTGTTTTTTTACAAGTTGTTATTGGCCAAAGTTATCCACTTGACTGGAACAAATCTGCCCTCAACTGAACCATCTATTCAACCCTGTTCAACCCTTTGCAGTACTCCTGAACTTGTCCCACTATGTTCAACCCTTTAGTAGAGCGATGGGAATATCAAGAGCACTGCAGAACAGAAGAGGGTAAAGAAGAACTAGCCATTGTTAATCTTAATAGCAAACTCAACTATCATATAATAAAAGATCCAAGAGATAGGATGCAACAGAGTTAGGGGCAACTACATGCAAGAGAAGATCTAGGTGTCAGGATGACATCTAATTCTATGTTGGCTTCAGAGCTTTCTGCAAAATACTTCATATTATCCTGCACGATCCAGTGAACAATAGTGTCTTTAATTTAATTGATGGCACTGTAGACCAAACAATATTTATTGCTTTGGGACCTGGACCACTCAGTGTTCTTGTGGTTTCTATAAGTCAGTCAACTCTGATTGGTCAAAGCGTTCAAAAGCCTGTGATCAGTTGGTAGTTTACATTTTGGATTTGATTGGTCTAATCTGGCATATTCATATTTTTGAATGTATTAGGCCTGATTTTTAATTCATTTATAAATCAGGAGTACCTTGTTTGCGATAAATGGAGATACAGTGGGATAAGAGATCAGAATTAAGCCCAAGACATTTGCAAATAGCAAATAAAACAAACTTAGATTTAAATAAATATATTTAATTAAATATATTCAATTAAAAAAAATGTAAATAAAATAAAATAAAACATTCTACCATCCCACCTAAAATGAGATTATCACAATGGTCCCTTCTGGCTTTATAATCTATAATCTTAAAGAGCATGTATAATACACTGCATGTTTTTATTGACCACCACTTTACTTTCATACATTTATAAAAAGGCTGAATTTTTCTAAGAGGTGGATAAAGGAGGAATCTTAACTGGTGTTACCTGTGAACTCTATAGAGTATTGGCATTAATGTCATTACATTAATGAGGTTAGTTTGGTTCAGGAATAGAATTGGCCAAAAAGTTGTATGTATGGTTTGCAAAAACATGGTATTCTCTATTTTTAATTAATAAATTCAATAATTTTTTTTAATGAAAAAAACCTGAAAAACTGAGAGGATTCCCTCCCTCCCCCCCCCCCGCATTCTTTCTCTTCCTCTCCCCTTCCCCTATCACCTCTTACTATTTTGCCACTTAGAAAGATTGGGGTGGGGGGATTAAAAACTTGGAAATAAATCACAAATTTTGGGTTGGTTTGTTTTCCTTTTTAAAAATAGGAAAATTTCAACAACATCCAAAATACTGAAGAAAGTTTTCAGCTTTGAAAAAAGCCATTTTTTTCATCTAAGAATTCCAAATGAAAACTTTCATGCAGCTCCACTCAAGAGGTTTTCAGAGACTCCCAGACAGGTTAGCTATTTTAACAGACCAGCCTTCCTCAGACAGTCAATGTAAGTGGTTTTGCTCTGGAAATTCCAGCTGTTTGAAGCCATACTTCTAGCTCTGGTATCAGAGAGTAGGATACTCCTGATTCATGCTCAGATTGGAAGATCATTCCCAGAAGCAGTGTCCTCTTAAGGCAGTGTTTCTCAAACTGGGGCCGCCACTTGTGTAGGGAAACCTCCTGGCGGGCCGGGCCGGTTTGTTTACCTGCCCCGTCGGCAGGTCTGGCCAATCGGGGCTCCCACTGGCTGTGGTTCGCTGCTCCAGGCCAATGGGAGCTGCTGGAAGCGGCGCGGGCCGAGGGACGTACTGGCCACGGCTTCCAGCAGCTCCCATTGGCCTGCAGCAGCAAACCGCGACCAGTGGGAGCCGCGATCAGCTGGACCTGCAGACGGGGCAGGTAAACAAACCGGCCCGGTCCGCCAGGGGCTTTCCCTACACAAACGGCGGCCGCAGTTTGAGAAACACTGCCTTAAGGGAATATACAATGGGGTGACTTTAAAACATTTACTTCCTGATTTAAGAACGTTAGTACCTGCCCACTTCCTAATATTTCTCTGATTTTTTTTCAACATGGCTGGTAGACATTTGCATAAGTGTTTTACACATTTCCATATATCTCAGAATGTTTTGCACATGCATTTTAGATTAATGCATTAATGCAAGATTAATACATCTTTATTATTTATACATAATATTCAGAAACCTTTTTTAATATAATCAGCAGTACATCATTAGAAAAATCCTAAATAATAAAGATAAACCCTGACCCTGCAAAGATTTACACACCCACTTAATTTTAAGCACATGAATAATCCATCTGAACTCAAAGGGACTATTCATGTGCTCAAAATTAAGTAAATGCTTTAATCTTTGTAGAATTGCGGCCTTAGCATAATGATGAAGTTGGGGCCAAATTCGGATCTCATTTATACTAGTTTAATCTGGAGTGAAATTAATCTTGGATTTAATTGGTGTAAATTAATTCAGATTTTGGCCCACTGGACTCAGATTAAACATTCACATACAAATTCGTCTCTGATTTGTAACTCTGTTCAAATCACCTGAATTCCACTGAAATAACAGGAGGTTTGCCAAGTGATGACTGTCAAATTTTGATACTGTTCACCTAAAACAAAGTCCATGGGAACTGAGAGATAACTCTTAAACAAAAAATATAACATTCTTTTGGCATGTTATTGTCCAGGTGGATGAAATGAAATGTTTGGCTTTAATACACCACATGTAAGTGTTTTATTATGTATTAATTAATACTTAATTATGTATAATGAATAATGCATTAAAGGAAATGGAGTATGTAATAGACTATGAATGCTGTTGCACAAAAGGAATCCAAAGTGGAAAAGGGCCATGGTGGGCATCCTGCTCAGAAGACAGCAGCAGAATCCCAAGCTAAAGGAGCCAAGAAAAAGAAGTCAGAGAGTCCCAAATTAGGACACAAAACATTTAGCAAACTCTTTAGGCATAAGGTCTGTATATGATTCTAGCAAAAGTGGAACCCTGAGCAGTAACAGATGGCTCTTCTCGCAGGGTGAAGTATTAAAATGATTGGATTTAATATGGTGCAACTGAGATCGGAATCTGGTCAACCCTTAAATAATTTGAAAAATAATTACATGAGCATATACCTAAAACCTATGGGGAAAAAGTGTTTTGCAACATGGAAAAACTTCCCTCATATACCATCTGTGAATTCAGGATTCTGAAAGAATCCCTCTAATCCGCTAAAACCTATGTTTTTTTATTATTGTAATAAGTCATTAACACTAACTAAACTTACAATGACCATAACCAGAATACATAGAAGATTGGCACTGACAAACAATGAATTCTGAAAAAAAAGATCTCCTTCAATGGGATGCTAGCTCTAAGGGCCCAATCCAACTTCCACTGAAGACAATGAAAAAATTCCCATTGACTTAATTGGTCTATTGACATGCTTAAGTAAGGCATGTGCATAAATACCTTGCTGAACTGGGGCTTATAAACCCAAACATGCATTCAGTAGAGCTGGTTGGAAAATGGGATATTTTTCCTCTGAAATGCTTGAATTTTTATTGTAAAACTGAAACATTTTTGGCTGAAAACTGAATTTTGTTTTTGGTTGAAAATCTTTTTTGTTTTTCCTAATGAAACCTTGAGGAAAGCAGACACTTTCCATTAAAAAATTTCATGTAGTTGAAAATCCAGTTTTCCATAGGAAAAAGGAGTGTTGACAGAGAATTTTCAACCCAGTCCTAGTATTCAGTGTGTTAGATCTTAATCAAAGTTTTTGTCTTAACAAGGATGATCAAGATTTATGTTGTGATGCACTGTGGCTGGGAGGCAAAGAACAGTAGCATTATATCCCAAAGAATGTAGAATCAGAGACTCTTTAGTTGAGGGGAGGAAAATAATATTAATTGCATGCAAAAATTCCACTCAGACACCCACTTGGAATGTTTTGGGAGTAGGGGGCTTTTATAATAAGTAGCTATGATAGGGTTAGAGGTGGGGAGGAAGCCCTTCAAAACTAAAAAGAACATTTTATTCTCCACTGTTCACTAAAAGTTCCATGTTCCTTCATTTTTTTCTAGATTGGAAATGTTCATTAATTCTCATGGAAGGGATGACAGTCTTTCCGCTGCAGTTAAAACTATTGGGCACTGTCTAGACTAGGAAAATAGGTCATGTTTTGAAAACGTGACATCTAACATGTTCTAACTAACACATTTTTAAATAGTGTAGAGTATTTAATGCATTTAAAATAAGTTAGCTGGTCACAGTCTACCCCCTAGACCTCCCACTAGTGTCAAACATGACTAGCTAATATGTTTTTAAAAGGTATTTATAAATGCATACTTTTTATGTTGAATCTCACTCCTCCTTCTGTGGGGATTTTTTTATTGTGTTTTTCAAAGTGTGTGGGTGTTTTGTGTTTAAATATATAAGAAATTACCACACTATAAAACAAGTGTAAATAATATTGGGACTACAAATTGTGACACTCGCCAATGAAAAAGGTAGAAAGTTCAAAGTTGAGGCTAAAACACTACCCGGTTAGTTGTGGCAGAGGTCTCAAATCAGGACACTACCTTTTGTGCCACCACAGGAATGTCAGTCCTTTGTGTTGATTTGCTTCAAAATCTGAAATTACTGACATTAGTAACTTTACAATGGAGTGCCTCGTGTCTTAATTTCTGGTCCTATGACATGACAAACTGTAATTTAAACATGACACATCTTCTTAGGCAATTAGATAAAGAACTAATGTATTTAAAATGATGGCTAATTGGTTTAATAAAATGTAACTGTGAACAGTGCATTTTGAGAATACTTGGCTACTTGGAGTTTTTTGTATTTAATAGTCTTGTTAGCTTCAGTAATAATCCTGAAGTATCCATCCTAACTGAAAGAGGATAGCAATGGTTGAGATTTTTTGAAAAATCCATTGTTTTTCAGTGCTGTCACTTCTATAAAATACTAACTTCTAGTCAAAATAAGCATATTTAAAAACAAGTTTCAAATGTTGCTTGTGAGCAGTAACTGGAAACATGTTAAGCCTGGTACCCTGGGATTTTGTTAGCTTTGATGGGATTCTCCCAGCTGAATCCCCTGTGCATCACTAAATCCAGATCCTGAGTGTATGTCGCTTTGTGCTTAAATATAACTTTATTGATTTATGAAATTCCATCTGGGGTGGCGAGAAATAGTTAATTAACTTTCAGGTGCTACAGTTGAAGTCAGCTTCTGGCATTCACCCTGGAGTTCTGTAAATTACTCTGGACCATTGGAGCTAACCACAAAAGGGAAAGTTCATGTCTCCAGCAGAACACTCACACCTGTTCTTTCAAGAAATCTCCCAACAGCATGGCAGGGTGCCTAGAATTAGAGAAGCAGGAAGAGCATTTGCCTATATTCTAGTTTATTGCTTCTCTTCCTTTTACAGAATCCAGAATTTCCTAATATAAGCTTCCCTATAATTTGGAGTGAGCAGCTCAAGGGTCATGATAACTGGTTCAGTGAAGTCTGGATCTGGTTGCATAAACTGCATACTGCAAGGCTACCAGTGTCACAATAACCCCACAGATCACACTTTTTATGTGAACAAACTCCCAAATCGAAAAGCAAATCCCAGCCAAGACCAATGAGTTTTACCTGATTTTTTACATAAAATTATAAATTGGCCCTGGTAGGGAACTCTGTAGGGAGGAGGGGTGTGGGCAATGGACTCAACCTCCAACCACCAGTGCCGCCTCTCTGTAGCCACAACACCAGTTTATAGACTGGAAATTCCTAGCCCCTGGATCCACATAAGTGTGGACCTCATGAATTCTTCCCTAGGCTGCCCCAATGGTCTGCTCTGTCTGTTGATCATATTCAGAGATGATATATTCCAGGCACACTCCATGGCCTTTAAGGTGCAGAGATGCCCCACTGTGTGACCATTCTCTCTTTGCCGTCTCCCTCTCCCCCTGCATAGCCTTACCGCAAAACGCAGGTGCTTTAAAGGTGTGTGCAGACCTTCTGAACTTGAGTAAATGTTACTCCCTAAAGGTCTCAAGAGTACAGAACATTTACCTTCAGTACTGAATTAGGGCATACAGTGCTTTGCAAAACTCTGCAATAAGACCTGATGCTCAAACAATCATAACAACAACAAAAATCTACTTGCACTGTCATTTGTAATGGGCATAGCTCAAATATTAACCAGGCCCCAAAACAGAAATTAAAAACAAACATTACACGGCCTTATATAGCCCAAAATCCATCCTAGACAATTCTCTACATCAGCCGCACCTAGTATAATCAGATCCAGCTACATTTAAAGGCCTGATTAAGCAATTATTGCAGCACTATTTGCAATATCTTATCTGCATTTTGCTACAAAACATAAGCCGCAGTATAGCATTTATCACTCAACATTTCTTATCCCAGAAATTAAGACCCAGATTTTCAAAGACACCATTTTGCAAACAGTCCCCATCTATAAACATAAACCAGGGTTTGTACACATGCATTGAGGGTTGTATGTGCATACTCGCATATGCAGGCGCACACACACAAATGTGTGCCTTGTAAAAGCTATGTCTACTTTTTTTTTTTAATTTGTTATGACTTATACTAGGAAATGAGTTGGAGATTTTTTTTTCTTGAAATTACAAGTCTGTGAAAATAAATGCACCAGAACTGGCCACAAAGCACCTGACATGACACTCCAGTGTTTCTAAAGATATAAATAATTGGGTGGGAAAAGGACACAAAATGCACCAAATAAAGGTGACTGGTGTACTAATGGATGAGTTTCAGTTTGGTGATTTCCATAAATTAAGTATGAAAGCCCAACACCTTTTAGTAGCCAGCTGTACTCCAGTAAGGTAGAGCTGATGTAGTGTGTATCATTCTCTAGTAAAGGGCAATTCCTGTAGGTCAAGCAAAAGGTTTATTGCTGGAGCTGCTCAAACTACAGTTGCCTTGTTTCTTAAAAAGGGTAGGTAGAAGCAGGGCAGTCCAATTCAATTTACATGGCAGCTGGAGTCTGGACTTTCACACACACAATATGCACTGAAAAGAAAATGATTAGAGATGCAACCAATTCCTAAACTGTGTAACTGTGAAGAATGGTATTGTTCAAAACAAACTTGCCTTTGTGTTTTGTTTCCCTTTAGTCCACAAAAGAGGCCCCACAGACAACTAATGCCCAAGTGAGTAGATTTACTTACAGTCATCCATATATGATGCCATCATTTTTTAACTAATGTCACTGCCACATCCAGTCTGACCCAATGTATGAATGTAACAGTTAACAGACTTTGCAGTGGATGGATTTCTACTTCATTTACATCTTCCTTGCCATGAGTTCACTGCGTTACTTAACTCTGAAGTGTATGGTAATGCAATTTGTATGACTGATGCTGTACAAGTTGTGTTGTGCCGTGTTATATTTCTTGGGTAATCATGGTTTATTGGGTCATAGCTCTTGTCATGAGTGATGCTTGAGTGTGTTTTGAGTCCGTTTTCCTTTACGAAGTTTTAATGATGCTGTAACGATTTTTGTGTATGTCTCTAGGGTGCTGAACAACAGCCTGTCACCTCTGTCAATGTAAAATCTGAAAAAAATGCCCCTCCCTCTCAAGAATCACAGACAACAAAGCAGAATGCAAAAGCCTCTGAACCTGCAACTCAGCAGCAGGCAACAGCAGCAACTACCGAAGCCCCCAAAGATATGACTAAGGAGAGACCTGCACCTCCTTCCACACCATTGAGCAAACTCTTCTGGAAAAAGGTATGTCTAGATTTCAGAATTGTTTCCTCTGCTCCCCACCTCCCCAGTTTTGGGAGATGATATAACTGGATTCCTGATGAAGGAACCTAAGCCAAGAAGTTAAGCAGAGTCACATTTTTAAACAAGGTAGGTAAGTGTGAATGTCTGTGCAGTTACCACCATTGTGCATGTGCTTTGTGCAGTTGCCTGTGCAAATGGCTATTGATGGTTATTTGCACATATATTTACTTTACTAGTGTGTAGTTATGACTTTTCTGGAAAAGTCCTATATGATTTAATAAAGAGTAATAACTTTCTATAGAATTTTTGAACTAACCCTATGAATAGGTGATATAAATCTCTATTAAATGATATAGATTGGTTTAAAAATCCTTTAGAGATTATATTAATCTTTAATAAATTCTATAGGTTTTTAGAGTAATTTCCATAGAAATCTATTTCTTTTTATAGGAGTCACTTGATTTATTTAACTGTCTGAAAATCTGTCCCTCTCTGGGTCTGTTTCTTCTACTGGGTTTCAAACAAGAATGAACTTGCGTATAAGTTTGTGGGTTCAGATTGACTGCTTGGCAGCCCTTAGTTAAAACAATATATTTGATAGAAACTAGCAGGAATTATGAAAATGAAGCTGCAGTTTCTATGGTTCTTTGTGGTACATATACAAAAAGCTGGGCCCTTTCGAATTTTATTTACCAGAGGAACTGCACTAAACTATACTGATTCATTGTATTGTGAGTAACTGCCCTCCTGGGCTACTATTCAGATTTAGATGCCAAAAATGAAATGCTTCCAAATAAATAGATACTGATTAAATGAAGCCCATGAGCCTCTTTGTCTATAATTTCTGTGATGGACAGAGGAATTGGAGACATAGTTTGTGTATGCCACTGACACTGAATATTTATGGTGCTTACTAGTTCACAGATGAAGCAAGCATGATTTGCTTGTTTCATTTCACATCCAAGACAGTTTAAAGCAGTTGTCTGGGTTTATTATTTTGCTATGGCATTGGGTGAATCAGGTATTTGTAATGAAAGGAAGCCTGTAAAGTGGGGAAAGAGATATCTGAGAGCTTTCATATTGTTACGGAAACCATATCCACTTTCTGAATATGTCTGGCTCAACTGAGATGCATACTGAGCCTCAAGATGGGATAAGAAGAGAAACAGCTGAAGACAAAGGGACAAATCCATTATGTTGTAAATCCATTGATGTCAATGGGAGTTGTACCAGAAATTCACTTAGTCCAAGTTGTCAGTTTTTAATAAATAAATAACCTAGTCTACTGTGTAAGAGGAAAGAAGGGAAATGGAGATCTGTCCCTGAACATTAACTCTCATTGAAGTTTTATCGGCCAAAATTCCATTAGGACTAATAAATGAGATTCTGCCCTCTACTGAGGACCAACACAAAGCCTCTGCACTAGGGGAGTCCCACTAAAGACTTCTCCTGAGGGCTTCAATTGGACTCAAATAGTGCAGAGACCTTCTGCATGGTGGTGAGTTCCATCCAGTGTGAATATCAGCTGCCCTCACACACCACAATCCCACCCAAATATGTCAGGCCCAGGCAACTCCCTCCATTTGTTTCTTTATTTTTTTTAACCTCTGTCAATCTGAAGGGAGACTGAAGGGGTATAAAGACATCTCAAGATCCTTCCTGGCATGTGGGACATCTTTGAGCCCGCAAAAAGGGCTTGACCATCCTACCTAATGTTCCTTGTGGCCCTCAAAATTTGGAACAAAAATAAATACTATCACTGCAAGACAAGAGTCTCACCAGTGCTCTGGCTCCATCCCCACTCCACTTATTATGTTCCTCACCATCCAAATGGTGTTGGGTGATCAGAGTGGAAATTTGCCCCAGTAATGGACAGGGACTAGAGAGAGCTCTGCATATCTCTGTGCAGACCTAACATAGGCTGCAGCAGATATGGGTGACTATCAGAACTTTCTGAGTATAGATGGGCCTTCACCAAATGCCTGACTCTAAAGACCCGTGAACTTTTGAGGTCTTTGAAACCTGGACCCAAATTTTGCTGCATGGGTCCATCTCTGCCTAATTTTGAACTATCCAAACTTCCTGATTCTGCAAACTTTGGCTGGAAGTCTTATGAGAACAAGATTTGTTGTGAGATTTCTGGTCTTTCCTGCTTCCAGATGGGATAGAAATATCATGAGCTAACTGGAGCCAAATAAAGGGACAATGAAAAATAAGAGAAATTGGGGAAATTGCCCAACTTTTACAAAGCTCAGAAAAATTCTGTTTTGAATTTTGTCTGAAATTCCTGTCTTGCTTTTTATTTAATCCAAACCAGTGTTTGTCTAGCTTTAGAAGTCTCTTGACTTTTCTTAGACAAGTTAAAAAATATTTGCATTGTTAGCTGAACAGGTGTTATTTTTAAATGTTTTGTTTTCTCGGTAGGAAACAAGACATATTGTAATTACTTCATAATAAAATTCCTGGCTTGGCTTTAATGGTTGAAATAATGCATTGCACCAGTCTACAACTCCCTGTGGGGTGTTCATGTTAATTCATGTTCCCTCGCTCTCTCTCATTGTAATGTAGCTGATTTAAAAATACATGAAAATATATCTTTTGTCTCCAATAATGAACTAGTTGTTGTCAAAGGAAGGTTGATTGCCATGGAAGAATTATTTTATCTTATCTCATACGTGGCAGGCACAATCAAAATTAGGCTAATTAAAAATATGAACCAGGTTCTCAGCTGGTTTGAATTAACTCTTCATTGATTCCAGTGGAACGATGATAAATTACACCACCTGAGCTTCTGATGCTATATTCTGTTAATTTAAAATAATCTTTGGACCCAGTTCTTCTCCCACATACACTGGTTTACAGTCATTGAAGTTTATCTTGTTTACAGGGGTATAAACCAGTGGGAAATTAGGCCCTTTGTCTTTTGGAAATCTCACTCTTCTCTCTGTTTGAGAAATGGGTACTGTAGGTCAAATCCGAACCCTACATTGGTGCAAACTCCATAATAACTCCATTGATTTGACCAGGGAGAATTGAATTCAATGGAGTTACAAGAGATATAAACAGGTGTAGTTGAGAACAGAATTTGGCCCTTTATATTTAGTTGTTTTAAAAAAAAAAAAAAATTACCTGTTTGGTTTGAATGATTATCCCTTACCAGCAAAAGATTTGTATCACTTCCTTAGGTTTTCTTGATAGAGGAAGATATTATATTTCCTTTAACCAGGAATCTTGGTGACCTAATCAGCTGAGGCCAAAGAAATGCATAACTGCACAAAATGATTAGCCTCATAGGATAGCCTGAAACTCAAGTTGCTTTGCTTGTCTCTAGAAGGAGCTTTCACTTCAAAATAGAACTAATGAAATGACTGTCAACAGACTGTAGTGCTAATGCTTTAATTAGAGCTCGGTAAACAGTGCAAAATAATATCTGTGAATGCTTGTTTAACTTTCCAAATTAATTCACTTCTGCTGTGTTTGGCCCCATTTTGTGATCACTTTCCAGGAATATTCTCACAAATGGCTGGAATGTTTGCCAACGTAGCCTTTCTAATTTTTAAGCAAACGATGAATATTAACGGACAAGCAAATTTTGCATTTGTAATCACAAGTATTTGCACTGGAAACCTGATTCCAGGACTTGAACGTGTCTAGGCATAGAAATATACCACATGGCCATTTTGAATATAGAATAATCACAAACCAGCTGCAGGCTAAGAAGGATTCAGGGAAATTGGTCAGTAAATTATCTCAAATAATGGATACATTTTGGAGGGGAAAATCACAATTTGAAGCTGTTACAGTTTTGATGTCATAGATGTATCAGCAAAAGACCTGCCTTTGTTACTGAGAAGGGAGGATTTATCTATTGACAGTATAGCCAGCAACCCAGCTGTCCAGCAGCTATGATAAGCATGTACCAAACAGCAACCTTCAGCACTGAGTCATTACCATGGGATTTGCAGAGCAAACAGTACCTGAAGGGTGAGTGCCATAAAGAAGGAAAATGAATATTTGGGTGGAGAAGATGGTTATAATGTATTAACCAGGCCTTATCAAGTCCCTGAAGTGCTTTGTCAACCTCCATTATAGAATGTACTCCTGGAAAAGTTGCACGGGAGTAGAGGGTGAGGGTATCATCTGAACTCTGGTCCTTTTATCCTGACTAAAGGGGCCAAAGCAACATAAAGGGGCTTGAAAAGGGAAGTTCCGTTGTGTAATAACTGGGGAAGACAGGCACGGCTGATTTCTGAGGAGTCCCTTGGAAGTCCTAATGTAGCGGGCATCCTAGAGATGGGACGGGTATCAAGAGCTGGGCTATAGCATATAGCACTATAGTGGTTCTGGACAGTGCCACTTCCCGTAAGCAGGCAGGGACAGGCTGCAGTAACTTAAACAGACCCTTTCTAAGTTGCACAGGGGCCACCCAAAATCAGACGGGCACAAAAGTAGCTTAAAGCCATTTTACTTCTTCCACTGAGCTATGAGTTCTACCACGTGCCTCTTAAGCAGCAGAGATCAAAATCACACCCAGCTGCATTTTTTTTAAATTAAAAAATTGCAAAAGATGAGCTCATTAATTAATACTTATGCATTACAAGAAAATACAGTTTGGTTTGTCAGCTAGCAAATGCATGGCCCAAGAAAAATAGAGTCTTATGCAGGGTGGAGATTAGACTCAGATAGGGAGCACCAAGCTGAAGCTGCCATGTGAGAATAATACAGAAGGCAAGGTATAGGATTTACTTTAAACTTAAGAAAGGATGCTCAGTAAATGAAACAAAGCCTTATAGCCAGCTCATTACATCAGGCCCAAAAATAAATTACATTTTCAACTTTCACTGCATTTTGTATAGTACTAACATAAAAGAAAACACTGAACTGAAAACTCCTAGGTACTGGTACAACATCAATTACTGAATTGTAGGAAGGCTTGAAAGTCTTGTAAGTCAGAGGAAGAATTCAGAGTTTAGACAATAACTTATACAGATACCACCATTACCACTTTCACTAAGTTTTTATAGGAACAGAGAACAGTATCTTATAGGCAGTAGAACAGTATTTTCCAACTAACAAAGAAGCAAAAAAGCTGTAAAATACTGTTATAAAACACAACAGAGGCCGAGAAAATGATTATTTTAAATAACAAAAATACAATGGTAGCTCTGTAATAGTGAGGCTAGTGGGTGGATTTCATTTTATTCCTTCAAACAAGGTATTTGCCTTGTAATACTATTCCAAGGTTTGGGCTTGTTCTCTGCAAAGTCTGTTTTCTCTCTTTTTAAGGAATTTAAGCTCAGTCACATTGGTGCAAATCAGAAGAGACTCTTGACTTTTGTGAAATTAATTCCAATTTACCCCAGTGTAACTGACAGCAGAATTTCGACTTATAAATCCAGAAAGCTCAGTCAATGTAATTTATGGCTATAGGAGTATCACTGTGTATTCAAGACAAATAAAGTTGATAAAATTGTTCTCCCTATAATTTATTATTATACAAATTGTAGATTCCGCCTTATAAAACTAATCACAGAACATAGTGTCATTTTGAATTTTTATTATTGCTTTGTTGAGTAAAGAGGAAGACAGGCCCATACCCTAGAGGAGAACTTAAGTTAATGTAAAATCATTCAAAGTTTATTGACTATTCATCTTTGTCAGGCTTTTCCCATTAAACTTCAGCTGCTGTCAAGAGCATCTCTCAAGATCTTTGGGATGGTAAATAAGAACATTTCTTCTGGCCTTCCATCAGAAGCAGAGAGTTAAAAGTATGTCAAAAAAAAAACCCTTGTAATTTGGAGGGGTTGTTTTGGCTTTGGAAGACTGCGCACAGCACTCTCTACAATTAAGAGGAGTTATATCTATTCTGTAATGTGCTGTCAGATTCCAGGAATCTGCAAAATGTAAGACAACTTGGCCTCTCTTACCTTATGGGAATTGTGTGGTGCCTTTAAAGTTTCCTTTCATATAATGCCAGGTTTGCATATCCTGCTGTGACTCTTCTTCACAAACTCCGATTTCTAATTTAGTCAGCACTATATGTAAGAACATCCATTAGAGAGACAGCCTAATTAAAGATAATCTCTCTTTAGGAAGCCAGCATTTTCAATTGTTGTTTTATAAGTACACTTTGAAAAGGCTACTTGTGGTTTCAACCACCATGAACATTCATTGTTTCACAAAATAGCCTAATAAACCCTTCAGGACCCTTCAGAATGTTCCAGGGCCTAAAAACATACCAGGTAAAACGTTCAAAACCATCGTAGTGACAGTTGAACAGCTTGTGTGCACTGCACAGCCTTGGCTGGAATTGCTATGCTGGCATAGCCCCCTAGTGGAGATGCAGCATTAGCCATCAGAAGTTCGGCTTGCATAGCTACACTACCTACCGACGACGTTAGCTAAGCCAACAAAAACCCTCTTCTCTTGGCATAGTTGCATCTACACCGGAGATTTTGCCAGCATAAATATGTCAACTGTATAACTCAAAGTTTAACCAATTGCTTGACTATTGCAGTTTGATATTAAAAATATTCAAGAGATGAAGTAACCAAACAGCCAATTTATTGTCTAAGGACAAAGCAGTACAGTACAGGAAAGAGTTAGTAGGTCACCAATCCTTCCAGGAAGTAGTTTCTTGCAGGGTGTTCAGTTCACCCACACAGAAAGTCTGCTCCCAAAATATGCCTCCAAAACTACTTGTATTTATACCAAATAGTGTTTACAAGTTAGAGCTTTCCATACATCACTGAGTTCTAACCAACCAGTCCATAACCAGTTCTGTCCTTTCATTATCTTTTGTTTTGGACAGTACACCCCTGGTGCCAATGGGCGTTGAGGCACATCCCAAGCCTGTACCAGGACAGTACATTTATGTATCTTGACTTTGACAGGTTTCCTATCTGCCTATGCCAAATGTTGAATTGTACTATTAAAAGGTATTGTGGGCTGTATTCTTTAGCATAAGTAAGTAAGTAGAATACAATTTAGCATGACTTCCCAGTACTCTCATTTAATATATACTATATTAATACCAGGTGCATAATACCTATTAATGTGTGTCTGGGGGTGATGCATATAAGCTATATGTATTGGCTAACAGCTGGGAGGCATGATTTTTTTTTTCACACTCCAAGCAAACATAGTTATGTCAGCAAAACTCTGTAGTGTAGACTAAGTCCCAGTGAAAGATACTTGGGCGCTTCTGAAAATGTTACCTATGAGCAATATTTCAATGAAGATCAGAGTTTGCAGCACATCCTGCATTGCTCCAGACAATATGGTTCTATCTTATTAAGAAAGACCTTCTGATGGGCATGGAGTAGTGTCTCGTCTATGCTGCCAAAAGCATTGGCAGTTCCCACAAAAGAAAAATCTAATCATTTATAACTCCTGATTTCTGGGGATGTTCTGACTGTGTTTTGTGGGATTGCTGCTTTGCCGCAGTTGAACAATAATCCCAACAGGTTCGTGTTGTCCATTACTAAAAGAAATCTACTTTGACCTTTCTCGGCACTGTGTTATAAAAGTTCATATGGGATAAAATACCACCCTGTGAATGGACTCTAAATCCTGCTTACAATCCAATTCAACATTTCAGAGCCTCTTTCTACAACCTGTTGAGCAACTATAAAAAGACACCATTTGGGATATCCAAAGTCAGGGATCATAGACCAATGTCCTTTCTGTCTTAATCTTAGGTACTTACATGGCCCCCGTTATCATTGTGTCTGAATGACTCTCAATATCCCAGGGAGGTAGGGAAGTACTAATATTCCCATTTTACAGATGGGAAACAGAGACATGAGGCTCGTCTACATGGTGTGTTAGTCTGCACTAGTGGAGGTGTAAATTCCATTGTACACCCGTGTGTTGCATACTAACTGTCCATGTGGACCCTGCTGGCTTGCACTAAAAGTTCCCTAGTGAGCATTGATGTAGTCCCAATACATCAATATGCACTGGGGAACTTTAAGTGTGAACCAGCAGGGTTCACACAGACAGTGTGCCACACACTCATGTACACTAGAATTTACAACCTGGCTGGTGTGGACTAATGCAGTGGTTCTCAACCAGGGGTCTGGGGTCCACTCTGGGGTCCCCAATCAGGTTTCAGGGGTTCCGCCAAGCAAGGCCAGCATTAGACTTGATGTGGCCCAGGGCAGAAAGCCGAAGCCCCAGCACCCAGGGCTGAAGCCAAAGCCTGAGCAACTTAGCTTCACAGGGCCCCCTGTGGCGTGGGGCCCCAGGCAATTGCCTGCTTGCTACCCCCTAATGCTGGCCCTGCCTTTTACATGCAGATAAACGTTGTGGCACAGGTGGACTGTGGAGTTTTTATAGCATGCTGTGGAGTTTTATAGCGGGGGGTGGGAGGGCCTCAGAAAGAAAAAGGTTGAGAACCTTTTCTCAAATGGGGGAGGGATAGCTCAGTGGTTTGAGCATTGGCCGCCTAAACCCAGGGTTGTGAGTTCACTCCTTGAGGGGGCCACTTAGGGATCTGGGGCAAAATCAGTACTTGGTCCTGCTAGTGAAGGCAGGGGGCTGGACTTGATGACCTTTCAAGGTCCCTTCCAGTTCTAGGAGATAGGATATCTCCATTTAAAAAAAAAAAAAAAAAAAACTATACTAATGCATCATTTCAACAAGCCCTAAGACTCAAATCCTCAAAAGATATTTAGGTGCCTAACTCCCATTGCAGTTCAACCTCCTATTGTTCCCTGTTCCTCTTTCAATAGAAAACTTAGACAGCAATTTATACACCACTCACCATTTAACCTGAGCTCTGAATCCCTCCTGGGCCTAAGTGACTTGCCCAAGGTCATACAGGAGGTCTGTGGCAGAGTATGGAAGGCTCTCCAGAGTCCCAGGCAAGTAACCAGTGGCCCATACTTCCTCTTGAGGTTTAGTGGTATGAAGAATATAACTGTTTAAATATTGAATATGTTATTGGGCATTAACCCCCTAGAGTTAGCAGGGTTTCGAGAAGATAAGTTTTCTATGTCCAGTGCCCTCTCCCCACCCATGGATGAAGTCCCTACTACAATTATTCATACTTTGCAATGAAAGTAACAATTTGACCCTTTATTGCTTTGTATATAAGTGTGTAAGTTTAAAAGTTTTTGCATTCCATTGAAACATCCTGCATGGAAAAACTAAATACAGCCAAGCTTCGGTATGTCAACCAAGATGGTGAAATAAAACTGGAACTTGACAGAATCACAGCAGCAGTTTGGAAACTCTCTTTATCGTTATAGGAGTGACATTTCCTTTGTGATGTCATGGCAGCAATGGAGTGAATTTTGCTGTTTGTACAGCAGCTCTGGTGTGCTCTTTCAGCTTTTATTTACAAAGCACAGTCTGAAGGAATTTCATTTTCTGGAGTGAAGTATTTTAAAATAAGATCTGAAAGTTAAATCATCATTATAGCATGTAAAGCATAATAGGAGCCACAAGAATATGAAAGGTCTGGACCTGACAGGGCTGAGGGAAAATAAGTAACTTTCAACTGCATTTTTGTAAGTATAACACACAAAATAGGTCGTGACAGGATGAAGGCAGTCATTTTCCTGTCTCATTCATCATGCTGAAACAACAGGCCAGGCCTGTACTTCAGAAGCCGTAGCGGCGTATCTACAGTATTCAATGCTATAGGAAATAGAGAGGGAGAGTGTAGTTTGGTCTAGACTTGAAAGTTATATCAGCATAGCTATGTCAGTCAGGATGTGAAAAAACCACACCCCTGACCAGTGAGGCTATGCAGCCATAACCCACAGCATAGGCACAGTTATGTTGATGGAAGAGAGCTTCTGTCAGGGAGGTGATGTTCCTACACCAACAGAAAAACCTCTTCTGCATCTACACTACAGAGGTATGCTGGCATAGCTATGCCGATATGAATCTCTAACGTACACAAACCCTGTGACTCAGGCTGAGGGGTTTTAGAAAATAGGTATACTATGACAAAAACACATGCAAGTGTACATCTAATATGTACACACACATCTAGTAACAGCACTCAAAATGGCTATAGGGATTTCATCTATCAGTGACTGGTTAGATGCAGGGGGTGAAATCCTGACCCGGTTGAGGGCAATGGGAACACTCTCATTGATTTCAGGAGGGTACAAATTTCACCCATGATGATCAATTAGCACAGAAGCTCTGACAATTGCAGTACTGGGTAGTGCAAATTAGGCACACAAATGTACAACCTCTAAAGTGCACATAAAGTTCTGACTGAGAGTAGTGGATCAACATGTATGTAATGCAAAGTATGAATGCGGTAGTAAGGGGTCATTATATAATAACATCTACATTTAAAAAATAATTCACAGTTCTGGCCTGAGTTCCAAAGCCAGCACATAGCTAGCATTTAAAAACAATTAGATTTGATGTATATTTGTAAGTATAAAGAAACCCTGATGTGATAACTGTACATAAAGCTTCACCTCAAAGAAAGTATTCCAGGTCAAGTTAATGGAAATACTTCAAAAGCTCTGAAAACTATAAAGGGGGCTCTAGTGTATGTGCACACACATATGCAATTGTACAGGATTCCTTCCTCATAATAATTATAACCAAATTATTATAAAAATGTCATTCCTAATAGCAGACTAAGAACTGCAGACAAGGCACCTTATAATTTCTTCAGGAAAACTGTGGGATGCCTAATTAAAATGTGTGTTAGCAACATTGCCCAGGTAAAATGAGAGATTTCATATGCAGTTGTCATCACTGCAAATTAGATGTGCATTTTGTACATGTCTATTTAAAAAAAAATCTGGCTCTGTAATTGCATTTATAAAGTAGGCTTGATATTATTTTTAAATTGCAAGTTTTATTTAACTTTCCTAAAGGTTTCTGACTCTAAATTTCCTACTCTTAAATTGTACAGTCTAGTGACCAATGAATAAAAGTACCTCACTACTGTAAGTATAGTGTTGTGAGGCATGGAATATTCATCAAATTAATCCCCCTGAATGGCTGATTATCTCTTAATATTTTCTAACAGACAGCACTTCTTTCTTCCTTCCTTCCCTCCAGTATTTGGCATTTCCTCCCAGGATGCAATTGTTATCACTAGAGAAACTAAACCCCCTGCACAGAAAGCGCTTGAGAGAAAACTCATTCGGGCTGCAGCTGTAACAGCAGTAGCCGTAATAGGATCCCAAATGCTAATCTTTGAAAGATGAGCTCCTAGAAGCCACTCTTCCAGCTCATGCAATGAACCATTTCCTTCTAGCAAAGAAATGGTGAATTGATTATGTGTATTCATAAGGCAGATCAAATAGAAATACAGATTAAAATTATTACTAATGATTAACTGTTTCATTAACTTTCATACATTTAAATTCTGTTCATAGAGTAATTTTAAACCTATTTTAGATTTACACAGTAATTTCTTTAAGAGGAACATTGCAATTAAATGTAAAGCTGGAAAAAGTTACGATTCTGAACATCTCATCTTGATTCCTGTCAAAATACCGTTCATCCCAATGAAAAAAGAGAAAAATACCCAGGAAAAGAATAGATCAGACAAACCCGTGTTTAGCAATATATCACAATCTGTTTCAATGCATGCTAGGAAATCTGAGGCTAATTTCTCTGACCTCATATACCTGTCATACTTACATTGGAGGGTGCTGTTACATTGGAGGGTGCTGTCAATGGGATTACTTGTGTGGGAAGGTGCTATGCAGTGTGAATCAGGATACCAAAATTGGGCCAATAGCTACGTAGGGCACAGTTTTGACCACGGCTATGTGCTGAGCAGGGGAGTAAGGAGGTCAATACACACATTACCAATGGCAGCATGCAGGATTAGAAGGGCCTTGGTTCTGCCCCTTGAGTGTGCTTTCTGGAATAGTGGAGCAAGGGAAGTTATCTGCAGGTACAGGGCTGGCTCAAATTACCTTTCTCCTGGAGCTTGGGGAGAACCAGTAACCAGACTGTGACTGTGCCTGGTCCTGAGGCAGCGTGACTATGCTCTTGGGGGCTTGTAGCAAAGCTGCAGTTGAGCCCTTAATGGGTCCAAATGATCATAGCAAAATAATAAGAAAGGGCAGTGTCGGCAATGGGGATAAACGATTATAGAGATCCTGTGGGCCCTTCACATGCGCGGAGCAGAGAGCCTACAGCCACTTGTCATTCATCAGCTGAAGTAACAGTCATGGGGAAGGGGGGGCTGTGCTGTAGAGCCTTTGAAATGGGGGGGGGTGAAATAGATATCTTCCCCTGCAACCTTCCCCCCACCAGTCTCCATGCATATCACTCACAAAAGGTTGCATTATATCCAGACAATCAGGATTATTTACTGCAGATTATTCATGCACTTCACCAATCCCATTTTCAAAAATTCAAATGATGTGCTTTATACCATGGGCACCTGCGTGTGCATGTTACAGCTTCCCTCTGTGCCCAGGACACAAAGGATAGCAGGTGTTACAGCCTATAGCAATAGAGTTGTGGTTCTTTAGTTCAAACTGTAGCAGCTCATGCTTTTTAGGTCTCCAATTCAATCCCCAGTGTGTAAGCCAAGAGGAGGTCATCATATAGGCACACACATTAAAAGTAACTCTATACGGTGTACATAAATATTGCATGCATGTCTATAAATTGATGTGACACATTTACAGCAGTTGGTTTGTACAATATTTTAAATTATATTCACTTTGTTGGCAATGTAAACAGCAGGTCATGTCTAAATGTCAATGTCTAGTGTAACTACTTTCATTTTAGTTCGGTGTTTAAGGTGCTGAATGCAAAATAAGATGCGTTTATGATGTTATGCATCATTCTGCAATTGGCTGTAAAATGCTGCAAAGGCTGGGTTCAGGTCAAATTATTTGGGTTATTTCCATGCTAATAGCTTGGTCTATAAGACAGAAAGGAAGATGGTTCTCTATATGGTGACTGTGAGTTCCAAATTAATTAACATTTCTTTAGTGCACAGGAGAAAGTCTTTTTTATTGTCTACCTGGGCAGGGGTATTGTAACAATTTTTTATAGTGGGGGTGCTGAGAGCCATTGAACCAAACTGTAAACCCTGGATATGATGGAAACCACTTCAAGCCAGGGGGTGCAGGAGCACCCCTAGTTCCAGCACCTATGTACCTGGGCAGTTATATAAGAGAGAACAGTCAGCCAAGGAAATGCACATTTAGCCCCATGTCCAGGTGGGATCTGAAGCATCCATACATCGATGAGGCACCTATGTTCCTCCTGGTTGTGTTCTCTGTATTGTGCAGTTTGCATTGCTCACTTGAACACGATAAGCTCTCAGAGGTGTGGCCCTGAGTAGACTGTGGAATGAGGCATTCAAGTGAATAGACACCATTTTTCATTAATACTTTAGAGCTCGTTTGGACCCCAATCCTGCTAAATGCAGAGTACCTCTTGCAAATTGCTGAGCACGTGTTAACTTTCATGAATTCCAGTGGAAGTTGAGCACACTCAGGAGGTGTTCTAGACCCCATAGGATCAGGATCTTGGTAAGACAATGGATCTAATTCTCCTTTACCTTGCATCTCATGTAGTTATTTACACCTATGCAAAGTGTGTGTGTGTGTGTGACAGCACTACTGATATGACTGAGTTGAGAGTTCTGAGTCTGATGTCTTTCATCCACCCCACATTTCCTTTGTACTGGTGTGAGTGACTAATCCAGGTGAAAGCCAGTGAAGAATCAGACCCACTATTGTTTTCACAAGTTATTTAATCTTATTCCCATTTCTGTTTACAAACCCCCTGGGCCTGATCCTCCTCTCACTCATGCCCATTTTATAAAGGTATAACTGACTTTAGTGAAATTACTCCTGATTTATACCACTGTAAGTGTTCACATTCTTTGTTGATTGAATTTTTGTTTTAAATTGTGAGTAAAGGTGAATATTGTACTTGGGAACTAAGGCCCCAATTTAAGAAAGCACTTTTTTTGCAGGAAAGTTCTCAAACACAAGTCTAACAAAGCTTGCGCTTAAATCCCACTGATTTAAACATTTTCTTGAATAGGTATGGACTTAAGCACATGCTTCAGTGCTTTCCTGACTGGGAGCCCTAAATAGGGTGACCAGATAGCAAGTGTAAAAAATCGGGAAGGGATGGGGGGAGGGGATAATAGGTGCCTATATAAGAAAAAGCCCCCAAAATCAGGACATCTGGTCACCCTAGCCCTAAAGGATGTAATGCAATTCCTAGAATAATTGTACCTGATGTTCATTCTTTCTGTATAGAATTCCTGCATTTCTAACTCAGGACATCATTGTTACATTATAACAGCATTAAAAAAAAGTACTGATTTAAAGAGTATGACAGATGAATGATTTTCTGCCTTCTTAATATTTGTCAAAAATAACCCTAGACTGCACCAGAAGACACAGAGGTTGTAATCAATGCGAAAGTGGAGGCATCTTTAGAAGCAGTGGCTCCTGACAAAGATGAGACTAAAAGCCCAGAAACTGCAGAAGTAAAACTTAGAAGAGAAGAAAATAAAAACCCCAAAACAAACCTGAGGAAGTTTTTTAAACTGGTAAGCAGAGTCTTTGAACAAAAGGATCTGAGGGAGCCTTGTTCAAAACTTGTGGCTGGTAACTTTTTAAACAATTCTCATAATGAGTTTACAATTCTGTTTGTGTACAGCAATGAAAGCTACATATGTAAATAATGGAGACAATCTTTATAACTGACCAGAGGCACGTAAATGCTCTTGTAATACTATGAAAACATTTGTGTGCCTACTTTGCATGTGAAATTACTATTACTGCACATAAG
Source organism: Terrapene triunguis (assembly GCF_002925995.2). NCBI lineage: Eukaryota > Metazoa > Chordata > Testudines > Emydidae > Terrapene > Terrapene triunguis. The sequence goes on from NW_020664481.1 coordinate 13,854,400, forward strand.
ATATCATTATTTATATTTCTGTAGAGCCCAAAATGTGCTAGGTGCTGTAAGTGTCACCCATGTTTATTTTGTGTTACATATCTCCCTCTAGTGGCTGCTCCACAAACGTTTATGGGTCTGCTAGAGCTAACAGCTCCTAAGTAGCAGAGATAGAGCCTGATCCAAAGCCCATTGAAGTCAATGGGAGTCTTAACTAATTTCAGTGGGCTTTGAATCAGGCAGCTAGTTCTTTAGGTCAGAGATAGAGGGTTATGCTTAGGTCTGACCCCACTGTCAGCCCAAGTGGGGTTAGCTACCTAGATACAGCCCCTTACTTCACCAGTCTAAAAAGACAAAATCAAAATATAACCCTCAACTCCTGACAAAGTGGGGTAGAAATGGGAACAACATACAAGGAAGTGATGAAGGTAATAAGTGACATGTATCTTATTATTTCCATGGACACGAACCACTATCATGGTGAATGCACATGCAAATGACAGTGTAGTAATCAGGGCCGGCTCTAGGATTTTTGCCGCCCAAAGCAAAAACAATTTTGGCCGCCCCCCCCCCGTTTTTTAATTACCCCCACCCCCGGCCCCGCCTCAACTCCGCCCCGTCCCCAAATCCCCAGCCCTGCCTCCTCTCCCCAGGCTCTCAGGCCTGGGAGGGAGGGGGAGCAGCGCCGCTTCTCCCCCTCCCTCCTTCCCTCCCCCTCTCAAGCCTGGGAGGGAGGGCGAGTAGCAGCGCGCGAGCGGCAGCGGAGGTGAGCTAGGGCGGCGGGGGCACATTTTTAGGGGCGGCATTCTGGCGTCAGCCATGCCGCCCCTAAAAATGTGCCGCCCCAAGCACCAGCTTGTTTTGCTGGTGCCTAGAGCCGGCCCTGGTAGTAATCTAACCGGCAATTGTACACTCATTCACTGCAGTTGAGGTCACTTCTTCAAATGATCCTAAAGAAGCAGAAAAGAAAACAGTCCTAGTATAGAACTAACCTGCTGCTCTGATTAAAACACTATCACGTCTGGGACTTTTAATAGCATTTTATTTGTTTTGGCAAGGTGGTTCAGATGCTGTTTTATTGGTTAGGTAGTTACCTCATATGGAGTCATAGCTGTATAAAACTTAGCTTTTATCTGACACCATATAATGGCTCAGCCTGTCAGAATGGCATGCTTTCAAATATGTGCGTGCATAATTGTGGAAACTGTATGCCGAAATTAGGTGGATGCACAGTTTTTGGAATCCGAGCCATTATCTGGATCACCCTACATTCTTTTAACAAGTTAGGTATGCATTTGGCTGGACCACTGCATGTTTAATTTGAAAATACCATTGCCACGAGTGAATTCACAAATGTTTTTCAGCACACGTGGATTCTTGGGTCTGCTCCAGTTGCTGAAAGCAGCTAGAAAGCTGATTTAACCAATTCCCTGAGGATTTATAAGGGATATCCAGGGGGCATAGTGCTGAAAGAGCAACTCTGCACAATCTCCTGGTCCTAGACCTCTGTGCACTGGGTATTCCTGGAAGAAAGAGGCTGGTTTGTGCATCCTTATACTTCTGAGATCCCCAGCTTCCTGAATGGTAGATCTGAAGATTGGGAAGAATTGTTTATAGTAGCAGCTATAAGTACCAATACAGGATCAGAGCCCCATTGTGCTAGGAGCTGTGCAGACATGCAATTAAAAAAAAACTGTCCTAGCCCCCAAAGAACTCACCATTTTGGTTGTGACATGATGAAACATGTGGCTGAGACAAACAAATGGAGAGGAGTGGAGATGAAGGACAGTAAAGAGAACAAGTTGTCATACTGTTGTCCCTTAGGTCTGAGTGGTTAATCAATGTTTGGGGCTTTGCGGGTTGTTTCCATTAGGAGGAGAAATTGATGATGGAGTCAGGAATTTCTCAAGTGCAGTCTTGTTTATGTACAAAGAATGTACACAAAGTCCTGTTTCCCTGAACACAGCAAGCTTGCACTTCCAAGCCTCTTTCCAGTGAGCTCTCTGCACCAAAGTGCGCTCTCTCTCTCTCTCTCTCTGCTTCTTCCTAAGGCCATCCTAAAAGTGCTTTTCTGGCTGTCTCCTGGCTTTTGTGCTAGCTTTCTGCTTCTTTTCTGACACCCAGGACATATTCAGTACTGCAGTCCAATCAAACTCCCTGTTTCCACTGTCACTCACTGAACAAAGAGGGATTTAATTGCTTCCCCATGTAGACTGAATAGAAGGCATCCAGCACACCATGCAGATTAGCAATACAACTAGGATCTAGTTTCAGATATTCTAAAGTATCTAAAGGAGTTAGGCACCCAACAGCCATTTAATTTCAAAGGACACTTAACACTGGGGCTTTTTTTTTTTTTTTAAATCCAGCTCCAGCCCCAAATCTTTGTTTGCATATGGACATTTGGTAATTGCACATGAAAATGTGTTACCCAATTGATCATGTAAGCTTGTAAATGAATGCCTGCCTAACTCCTTAGAAAAGCAGGCCATATGAGTCAGCGGCCATGTGCATCAGGCTTCAATTCTGAGATGACCATAACTTCAAAACACCTCCCCTACTGAAAAATTTAAAAAGTAGCACTGGTTAACTATAAAGCTCTGTTCCACGCACATCTTAAGTCACCATGGCAAAACAAACAAGACTCTGTTAAAAAGCACTAGATGTAACACTGCTCTAATCGGAGCAAGGAGTTGGTCTTGGCTCAGCTTCTCTGTTTTCTGCTTCTTTAAAAGAGGAAGAAGCTGATATATTATCCTCATTGTTAAGGAATAAAAACAAGGAACTAAGAAGACGACAAATATCCCCTCCATGCTGGAAATAGAATTGTACTAATTGCATAACTGAACCTACAGCATTTTGAACTGTTTATTGTTGATTTAGCCCATTTTGGTGTATCCAATCATTCCCAAACAGACCCTGATTTCCTTGGTTGTTCTTGAAGTATGTACCAAATAATTTCACTGAATGATTTTCACTTTATTGGATACTATCCATCTGCTTGCCTAGAATACTAGATATTGAGTAAGCATATTATTTGATGTGTGATTGGTCACCTAAGTTGCATGGTGTTATTTTCTGCTCTCTAACTGGATGAAAGTTTTTAAAAGCAGAAGGGTAACAAATGATGAATAACAAACTTTCCTAATATTTTTCGACTAATAATCACATGCTTAAATATGTAGGAAGTGTTTAGGATTCCCCAGCTGTTGTCTAGAGCTGGGTAATTATAGCTTCATGTCTCTCCACCTCATCCTGCTCCCCTTGCATGATCTTCCACTCCAGGGAATCACATGGAGGGAGAAGTTCCTGTGCTCCAGTTGTGCTTGGTACTGTACAGAGATGTGAGATGTGTGTGGTGGGGAATCTCTTTGCACAGAACAGCTGGGTATTATGGGGACCTGTGCTAGTAGTTGTAATTTCCACTCAAAAGCTATTCAATTTCATCTGTACGTCTCCCTGGGAGGGACACTATGGGGTGTCTGACTGAACAATCAGGCCCACGGTGCTTGGATTGTACCTTTCAACTTTTCACCGCTGCCTACAGTATATGCCTGCTACGTGTGGGTGATGAGTTTAATCCTTAGCACCTGCTAAAGCAATGACGTACGTGTTTAGATCTGTTTTATAAAACTCTCACCTACAAAATAGCAGAAAACCCAACCTGTTTCAAAATGTGCTTCCTGATACTACACCTGAAGAGTCATAACATGTGACACTGTGGCAAGGAGGCTACTGGAGCTGTGAAAAATGACTAAAAGAAATACTCTTGGCTGTACAAGATGTGCCACACACTCGATACAGGCCACCAACTCATCTGACACTTCCTTAGGAAAATCTCCTGTTCCCTCGTCAAGGGTAAAACAGGCAATAAATCCTTAAAAGATAGTATCTTAACAAATATTTATTCAAGGCCTCTGATACTTAAATGATTATTACAAGAGGAGTTTGTATGTGGAATGGAATGTTGCAGGGCCTCATGGTTGCATGGCCACAAGTTTCTTGGCTGGGACGTTTAATAGCATTTTATTTGTTTGGTTTATCTCTAGCATAGCTGCTGTTGTTATATTCCTTTAGGCAATAGATGTATCATTACAATTATTGAAGTTCCTGAAGTAGAAACTGTCTTAATTTTAAATTGATTACCTGGGTTTCTATTTTTTCCCCTTTGCTTGTGGAAGGGGATCCAAAAGGCTTTCACTTCCCCAATTGCTACAAATATACGAGATTTTGTCTATGTTGTGTTTCATTTGACACCTTCAGGTTAACCTGATGAGTCAGAAAAGTAAAGGGATCCTTCACCTCTATTTTCTGAGGTAGGTGAACAAGGGGGCTGTCAATAAAAATGAAAAGCAGCAATATTAAGAATTATTCAAAAGGAAATACTCTCTCTATATATATTATATAAATGAATGAATAATTTACCAGTAGAACTCTCTGCTACAAGATATCATCAGGGCCAAACGTTCAGCATGATTCAAAACCAGGGCATACATTTATATGGATAATGAGAACATCCACAATTATATTACCCAAAAAACAAAAAGAGATGTTAATCTTGAAGCTTAAGAGAAGGATGGTCTTTTATTTAAGGCTATGGACTAGGATTCAGTATATCTAGGTTCATTTCTGGCTCTGCCACAGATTTCCTGTGTGACTTTAGACAAGTCACTTAATCTCTCTGTGCCGTGGTTCCCTATCTGTAAAATGGAGATAATATTATCCCCAACTGGTGGGGTGCTGCAAGGATTGTTTGTAAGGTATTCAGATATTATGGTGACGGGGGCTCTATATGGGCCTAGATAGATACAAGCCAACCAAGCACTAACCTACGATGGGTTATTCCATAATTGGAATCTTTACAGGGATTCTAACACCTTCCTCTGTCGGTAAAGTATGTTCCAGATGGAGGAGCGATTTACCAGTTCCTCTTCCCCCATTAAAAGGGAGCAGTTGTGGAGAATTATTACTTTTGAAAGAAAAATCAAAGATCCTGGATTCAACCAAGTGCCAACTAATCCCCCTGCACCCAGAGAAGGATTCTTAGCAAGGGAGCAGGGAGTCAGTATTGTCACCATAGACTTCCAGGATTGTATGAAACCTGTTGGGAGAAGCTACTGCAAGGGATCAGTACATGCCATGCACCATGGGCATGACTCCTTTCCAGTTTCTGCAATCCACTTTTGGGCAGTGTGAGCCTCCCCATCAGCATGGAGGTAGCAGTTACTTCCCATAACAATAATTTCCCTGGTGGACTTTTCACAAATGGGGGTCCTGAGCCTGGAGCAATTTGGCAGCGTGAGGACAAAAACCAATGGCCATCCAAAGATTATTCAAAATGAACCAGTTATATGCAAGAACGGTGGAATTTGTTCTTTTTTCATTGGAGCCTACAGCAGTTTTAGTGTTGCTTCTACCATTTTGGTTGAGCAGAAGAGCTCTCTCCTTAGTGAAACACAAGAGAGAAGTTAGAGCCTTAGGCTATTTGACGAAGATTTATATAGTTTACCTTCGATTAGCAGTAACAGAAGAAGGTCCCTATTTTTTTATAATTCATAGATTAGATTTCCACAGAGGAAATGGAACAAGTTATTATTTCCTGTGTGCCTATTGAGAAATGCCCTGGACCGCATGTTCTGTCATCTGTGGTCCACAGGATATTAGACAGTGAAAATATTCTTACAGCCGCTCAGTTGAGCAAGGAGAGGAGAGGTTTGTCCAATATAGTGAGGGCAGAGGTTGATCAAAGCTAACCAAGGCCTTAGTAGAACAAAACTTTTTGGACTACCTTGGTGAACTGTTCCTCTTTCTCCTAGACTAGACTCTTCCTGTCAGGTTCCTGCTCTGGATGAAGTCTTGTCTTTCTTCTATTCCTGAGTTCTTGATTATTCTTTTATACAAGAGAGTATAGGCAGAACAACTCTGGTCCATCTGCTGTCCTGCTTTTGACCGAGACAGGTTCCCCTGCAATCATATGATTCCAATCCCAAGGAATCCATTCTCCCTTAATTCACCGTGAGTGAGAAGAGTACTAATAACAGTCAGGGGGCAGAGTGGGGGACAGGGGGACATGGTGCTACTCTACTCAAACCAAGTTTTGCCAAGAGCATAACCCTCACTTACAAGTCCATAGTAGTTGGGCTTTTCTGCTAAAATTATGAGCATCAGTATGGCTAACATTCTTGACATTTAGAACTGTAAGGGCTAGAAATATGTAGGGGTTTTTTTAATGAAATACTGTCACTCGGAGTAATTCCTAATGTCATAGGTAATAAAAAAGCTGAAAACAGCTGGCAACTTAAAAACTGGACAGTAGAAGGGTACGTCTATACTTACCTCCGGGTCCGGCAGTAAGCAATCGATCTTCTGGGATCGATTTATCGCGTCTTGTCTAGACGCGATAAATCGATCCCGGAAGTGCTCGCCGTCGACGCCGGTACTCCTGCTCCGCGAGAGGAGTCGACGGGGGAGCCTGCCTGCCGCGTGTGGACCCGCGGTAAGTTCGAACTAAGACAGTTCGACTTCAGCTACGTGAATAACGTAGCTGAAGTTGCGTATCTTAGTTCGAAGTGGGGGGTTAGTGTGGACCAGCCCGAAGACTGCAGTGATGATTGAACCTGATGATATTCTGAACAAAAAGAGTGCTCAGGCATGCTTGTTGCTGTTTCCATTGCTTCACACTGACTCAACAGACATTCTAGCCTTCAGAATGATGTTTGGGGTTGTGTGTGCTAATTGTGTTGTATTGTGCTGGGAGAGTTGTATGGATTTGTGTGGGTGGTGGATAAGAAGTGTGTGCTGCCATGAGGGACTATATGTGTTTGGGGTTATTGTGTTGCTGTGTGGTTGGTTGTGATGGTGTATCCCTCAGAGGGGTTGTGCTGGCAGATTTATGTTGGTTTGTATGAGTGGCAATTGGGCCCCCAGCTGTACAGTCTCCCTTATACAACCAATGAAATTGTTGCATGCAAATTAGCTATAGAGAAAGGGTGGTGTTCGGTTGAGTTACCTCTGATATCATAATGGTCTTGGACTCTTAGCATGGCGTAGCTGTACACCATACCTGTACATCACACAGATGTAATTTGTGAAATATAAATGTCTGAGAACTAAACATTGGACAGTAACAGACCATGAAACCCAGTTATGATTCAATCTGGTGATATTCTGAGCGAAAAGTACTTCTCAACCATGCTTATAGCTGTTCCATCATTCCACACTAACTCACACATTTTAACCTTCAGAGTGACTCAGAGAGAGCCAATCCTTAAACCTTGTTATGTACAGTAAATACAACAACACCTACTGGAGTCACTAGGGAAGGGCTGGTAGGATGCATCACCAAGTACTGACTCACTCCAACCCCTTATAACATTATTAAACATAAAGGAATGTCAGCATTATTTTGCTTGAACTATAGGCCACATCTGTAATCAAGCATGGATGCAAAATCCTATCCCGCTATTCAGGCTTAATTGATCAAAACAAGTGTGTATCATATGCCATGAATATCTGCAGATATTATGAGGAAACTTTTGAACAGTATAAAATTTCTCTCCTTTCTCTGACCACAATGAGTGGAGCTATAAACCTGAGGTCAATGGAAAAGCTGGGATTGAGTTCTTGTTTATGTGGGGGAAATGGACTGGCATACCTCAATGACTATTAGCCAGGATGGGCAGGGAAGGTGTCCCTAGCCTCTGTTTGCTAGAAGCTGGGAATGGGTGACAGGGGATGGATCACTTGATGATTACCTGTTCTGTTCATTCCCTCTGGGGCACCTGGCATTGACCACTGTTGGAAGACAGGGTACTGGACTAGATAGACCTTTGGTCTGACCCAGTATGGCAGTTATGGTGTTCTTACGTTCTTACCTATTCCAGAAAAACTATTCTGCTATAGCTATTCTGGTATAATTTAGATATTCTGGAATAACTCCCCCATGTGGACATTATTCTGAAATAGAAAAGTGATTTTATTCCAGAATTATTAATCTGCTTCAGAAGCAAAGTAATTATTCTGGAATAAAGTCACATTTTGTTTCAGAATGGAGTGCTCATGTGGGGAGTTATTCCAGAATAACTATGCCAGTCAATTTCCCAGTGTAGACAAGTCCTTAGTAACAACTTCCTCTTAAGTATAGATATAGGTATTTTACACTGACCCAATTCTGACAGTCATTACTCACAAAAGTGTAGCCTGTATTTAGCAAAGCTGTTCCCTGTCCCCACCCTGTCCGCTATCTTGTCATGTTGACCCGCCTTCCTTGTTATGGAAACACTTTCAAAAGCCCATCAATAGCAACCCTAAATTGGTTAAAGTGGGACACAAGAAAAGAGCAGTTCTTTAGGGTGAAGTCTTCAGGTAAAACTTCCATTGAAACAAATGGGAATTTTCCCTGGGTAAGGATTGTAGGATTTTGGTGGGCAACCTGCGGCCTACAGCCCACGCCGCTTCCCGCAGCTCCCATTGGCCAGGATCAGCGAACCGCAGCCACTGGGAGCTGCGGGTGGCTGTGCCTGCGGATAGTCAATGTCGACAAACTGTCTTGCAGCCCGCCAGCAGATTACCCTGACGGGCCGTGTGGGGCCCGCAGGCTGCAGGTTGCCCACCACTGATTTAGCCCATAGTTAACTATGCTCCACTGATAATTAGTAGTTTGAATTCTGAGAGATTACTGAAGGTTTGTTAAAGTTATTCTTCTTTCCTATGTATAAAAGGCAGTAGAGTGGCTCCTATTTTGGTAAACTTACTTATTGTTAAAATTCATCTTAAACATATATGAATAAGAGTCACTGAAATAGAAATGCAAACTCGATCTTATCGCTATACAGTCATCATACACCATAGACTAGGGTACTAACCTGTAATGTAACAAAGATCACACAGTGCTTCCTCTCTCCCATTTCTTCAACCTTTCCCACAGGTAACAACCATCGTTAATATAACTAGGTAATTGATCAACCAAGCCAAGACATGTTCCTAAAAGAATAATGCCTTCCCCAAATTTGGTTACCCATAATAAACCCCTTTAAAATCTTTAGCTTTTGAACAAACTCCTATTTAGTATTGATTTTCAACAGCTAGAGAGAAAAGAAAAGAATCATACACCAAAAAGAGATCTTTGCTACGAGATTGCACTCAGGATTGAGCTGATAATGTTGTATTGCAAGTGATAAATCTACAAGCTGCAGAAAACCACAAATCCGCTTAGTCTATCTTTAGAGCAAAAGTCACATCCTTTCATTGTTTTCATTGCACTTATGCAATGAAAAATGACATTCAAGCTCGGGAACTTTGAAATACTGGGGTTCACTTTATGCTTTAATACTCCATGGCTAAACAAATTGCAACAGAATACCATGTTATATTATTGGAAACAGAACCCAATCAGACACTTTGACGTATTTTTACATTGTTCTAGTAATTTTTTTAAGTATTAATTCCAATCTAAAACCTAACCCAAATTTTAATTAATCCTTTTGTCATATCCATCCATAAAACTAATTATATATTATATAAAACTATGGGGACATCGGATCATTCTTTTAAAATGTAATTCAGAGTCAAGATTTACTTTGAATACGTTTCCTGTGCTACAGCCTCAGGGTCTACTTTGATTATTCTGGCCAAGAAGAGCTGAGGCCAAGAAAGGTTGTTGCCTATATGCACACGCTCCTTTGAGAGTTAAGGCATAAAACAAAATACATAATTTGGGGTGGGAAATGTAGAGCAATGGTGAAAATGTGCAAATCTCAACAGGTTTTAATTGTCAACCGCAGCTTTAAGCACATATGTAGAAATAAAGTACAAGTACAACCTCTCAAGAGGATAATCCTATAAAGGCGAGTTGTCTCAGAGCTGTAAGCCAGAATCACGTCCCTAGTTAACTTTGATGGCAGGGATGATAGCACCATCCATCCCACTCATCATACTGCGCAATCATCAATCCAGTGAGACGCTGTTCATATTGTACAGCCCTCAACAGGAAAATTGCCTTCCAAAAGACTACAGTGCTGCATTGATATACATATGCAAAAATTTACCTTGGTGATACAGCCATGGAAGGGGACCCATTTCAATAGTGTTTGCAGACAGTTTGAGATGTGATGGTTTTGTTTTGCGTTTACGCTGTTAGGAATTATGTGCTTAAATTAAGCCTTTAGACTTTTGATTTAATATTGAATCTATGCTTAAAGCGTGGAAGACCTATATTCCTTTGTTATTTTAGTCAGTCAAAAATGATGGAGGGGCTACCAGTTCAGAAGAGGTAAATGGGCCAGACCCCAGTCACCAAGTAAGTGTTTGGATTTATTCATCTCTCGGTGATGGGTTTCACTGTAGCTTATTTCCCACTTATGTATCTGATTGGCTTTTTAGTACAAAAAATCACGGATTGTAAAAAGATGGTATCATGTCCATGGAATTTCTTCCATTCATTGTTGCTTAATAAGGATGAATGAAGGTTAAAAAAAAAATTCATGTTTTTCATTTTCATAATAATTAGTAAAATGAACCAATTTTTATAATCTATTTTCCTTTACAGCCTTTATGCTATTTGTTTACTTTCCCACTTCAATCACCTTGGACAGTGAAATTAACCAGATATCTTTTGAGTCGGTTATTTTCTAGAGCATCACATGCACTATTGGAGAGATATTATATTCCAACAAACACTATGGAAGAAGAGTTAAATTTAAAGTAAAAACTTTCACTGAAATTTAACAAAAATCAGGAAAACATTTCTTTGTTTTGTTTTTCTTTAAACAAAACCTAAAGCATGAGCCAAAACTACCCGATCGTGTCCCTTTATATTCCTTATTGTGCCAAGATTTCTTTATAAAATCACTGACTTTTCTAGTAGAAATTCAAAAGCTGTGATCTTTACTATGAGCCAGATCCTCAGCTGGTGTAAATCAGCAGACCTCCATTTAAGTCACTGGAGCTAAATCAACTGACACTAGCTAAGGATCTGGCCATGTATGGACTGTTATGGTTTTCTGTAACTCAGTAGCAAAATTAAAGCTGTGATGAAAATTGACCTATCAGACCTTCTTTCTTCATTCTCATTTTTATCATCAGGAAAGTGTTTTTCTGTTGTGTAACATCCGCTGATAGTTTAAGCTAATCTTAGCTGATGATTCTCTTATAGAGATCACAGAAGATACAAGGTCTGATTCTGAACTCTTTACTCTTATAAGCTAACAATTCTTTACTTACAATGAGGCTTCTCAGATGACTACCGTCCTGGGCTCATATTCTATACTTTTTTCTTTTTCTTTTCCTTTTTTTTTTAAATTGTCAGTTGCTACCAATTACCTACCATATTTCTAGAAAAAACATGTATGTATTGGGCCTGATTCTCCTCTCACTTGCACTGAGGAGAATCAGTCCATTGTTCACTTTATTTTAATTGTTTTGCCAAGAGCATAACCTTGAAAGCTTTCTACTGACTTCAAAATCTTTGGATCAAGCCTTAGTAAAACATGACAGGAAAAATACTATCCTGTTAATTTTTTTTATTACTTTTTTCCGTGAGAGTAAATTAACTCCAAAAGAGGTAATGCAGTTTGTCAGATGCAGATCAACCTTTAAAATGAGAAACATTAACATGGTTCATTATTCATAGGTTTCAGTTTGTATTTCCTGATGTCACTCCCATCAATATTAAATGTGTCAATTTCCTGCCTTTCAAGATTAATATGAAACACCTCAAAGAGATTATCTGATTTTTTTCTGCTTTGTCTGAAAAAAATATTACCGATATTGTTTAAAGTGTTTTTTCTGAGTAACATCAAAGGCCAAAATGTGCTTGCTACATTTATCAGAACAGTCCCATTGAAGCCAGTTTGGATTTGGCCTGAAAAACTACAATAACTATCAGGAACTCACACAATTGAATAAACATGATAGGACAGAATCTGCCCTAACTTTACAACCTGTATGATCCCATTGATTTCATAGGGTGTTTATCAGGGCTAGACTCTGTCCTCACATCTTGGAACTTAGTCCTAGTCTGCACTTAAAACTTAGGTCAACATAGCCGTGGTGCTCATGTGCGTGGAAAAATCCACACCATTGACTGTTCTAGCAATGCTGACCTAATCCTGATGTAGATGCAGCTCGGTTGATGGAAAAATGCTTCTATTAACCTATCTACCATCACTTGGGGAGGTGGAATTCCTACAATGATGGAAGCAATTATACCACTATACACCTGTAGGGTGGACATGGCCTCAGACACATCCCATGTTGTAGTGCAGGAATCTTTGTACTTTGATTATTTCTAGTTGTTCATGCAGGTCTGCGAATCCACTAAATAGTGACATTTCAAAAAGCAATCTATGGCAAATAAGAGGGACAAGTATCTTGTCAAACAAAGCAGGAGGCGAGCAAATGAGTGCTTCTTGTTTGACATTGAAATTAGTCAGAATAAGGATAGACAGAATTAAATTTGGTTTTATGCAGCACTTTTCCTTGCATTCCTTGCACCCCCAGAAACCCGATTTGTAAGTTTTGGGTGCCCACAGAACACATACAAATCAGCTCTTTTACCCCATATGCAATTATTTACAAGATACAGTGTCTGTGTAGATAAATCCGGCAGTTGCTGAATAGCTCTGAGTTTGCCTTAAGAATATTCTTTTTTCCTAAGAGACACAGCTGGCCTCAGTATGGTGTATAATGCCGTTGCTCAAACTGCATTATAAACCCGATTATAACTCCAAATTTGATGGGTCGTCTTATGTGCCACAGCAGAATGAGGGAATTCCAGAGAAATGATATAGGTTTGATTTTATATAAAGGTTGAGAAATCAATATACAAGCAAGCAATACATAGACATACTACCTCCCCAAAAGAAAAGGAACAAGGGTTCACAGTTGAAAATAAAGACAATATTATAACTGAGGCCATGTCTATAAGTACAGCACTGCAGCAGCGCAGCTGTACCAATACAGGTGTGCAGCTGCAGCGCGTCTGGTGAAGACTCGACTCTCTATGCTGACAGGAGAGACCTCTCCCGTCAGCATCATAAAACCACCTCCGCCAGCAGCAGAAGCTGTGTTGTGACATAGCGCTGTGCACATGAGCGCTTATGTCTTTATAACTTATGTTGCTGGGGGGGGGGGGGGGGGGGATTTCACACCCCTGTGTGACATAAGTTATGCTGACATAGGCTGTAGTGTAGACGTAGCCTTAGTCAAGGAATTAAGTTCTTCAATCTTAAACAGCAGGGGAATTGGCATGGATATAGAATCAAAGGTTCTCTGACCTGCAAGATTTTGGTGTGAGCAGTACATATATAGCAAGGATGTAGAGAAACTGGAACAGATCCAGAAGCGAGTAACAAAGATGATCAAAGGGATGGACTGCAAGCTATATGAGCAAAGGCTGAAGGAACTGGGTATGTTTAGTTTGGAGATTAAGGGAGGACAAATACTTGGAAGGCTGCCTTAAAAAATGGAGAAAAGTCCTCTCTTGCCACAGAGGGCAGGACAAGAGGCAATGGGTTCAAACTACACCATAGCAGATTTAGGTTCTGTCTACACTACAGACCTTACAGCGGCACAGCTGTACCACTGCAGCTGTGCTGCTGTAAGGTGTCCCATGTAGCTGCTCTATGCTGGCGGGAGAGAGCTCTCCTGTCGGCTTAATTAAACCACTCCCAATGAGCAACGGTAGCTATGTCAGTGGGAGAGCATCTCCCACCGACATAGCGCTGTCCATACAGGCACTTTTGTCGGTGAAAGTTATTTCGGTCGGGGGAGCGGGGTGTCTTTTTTTCCACATCCCTGACTGTCAAAAGTTTTATTGACAAACATGCTAGTGTAGACATAGCCTTAGATTAAATCTCAGAAAAGACTTCCTAACTGTAAGAACAGTAGGACAATGAAATGGACTGCCTAACGAGGTTGTCGATGCTCCTTCACTGGAGGTTTTCAAAAGAAAGCTGGATAGCCATCTGTCTTGGATAGTTTAGGCACAACAAATTCTGCAGTCTTGGCAGGGAGTTAGACTAAATGACCCTTGTGGTCCCTTTGAACCCTATGATTCTATAATGAAAAGGAAAGAGGGACTTATGTGAAATTGACCAGTTGTAGTATTGCCAACCCCAGGAATTCAAAAATCATAAATCAGGCCCCCAAAATTATGTGATGAGCTTAAAAATCATCATTATTTTTTTTAATAATAGATTTGGAGTTCTTTTTCTTTGTCTCCTGGTTTTTGAGCCTTTAGAGCAGGGGTCGGCAACCTTTCAGAAGTGGTGTGCTGAGTCTTCATTTATTCAGTCTAATTTAAGGTTTCGCGTGCCAGTAATGCACTTTAATGTTTTTAGAAGGTCTCTTTCTATAAGTCTATAATATATAACTAAACTATTGTTGTATGCAAAGTAAATAAGGTTTTTAAAATGTTTAAGAAGCTTCATTTAAAATTAAATTAAAATGCAGAGCCCCCCGGACTGGTGGCCAGGACCCGGACAGTGTGAGTGCCACTGAAAATCAGCTCGCGTGCCGCCTTCGGCACGCGTGCCATAGATTGCCTACCCCTGCTTTAGAGTTTATACTTCGAAGTTTCTCTGTAACCATGATAGCTAAAGACTTACTTTGTTTTTAATGAAAGCTGATATTCTCCTGTAATCACGTGATTCCAGGATATGGAGCTTTAAGAAAATCAACCACTACTATGAGACTCACAATAAAATCAGAAGAGTTGGCAACACTGCAATTTGTTAAACCATGGGAGTATCTTCAGGCTGCAAGGGCCAAATTTGCAGATGGCCTAAATATGTCTAATTTGTAGGCTCCACTACCATGATTCTTTTTAACTGAATAAATAAGTCAATATAGTTTTGACAAGTCTTATATGATGCAAAAAGAAATTCCCATTTGCAAGCAAATGTTTTAGCACAAATGTAACCAGTAATCTACAACCACAGAAACTGACAGAATCATCATGTTATTTTATTTGTTCTTCAGATCTGAATCTTGATTTGTGAACTTTGACCCTATCCACTTGTTTTCTCAATTTGAGTTCTTACCTTCACTGTATTTGTCTGCTCTGTAATGTTGTTTGTGTTTTAAGGAATTCACAGTGTCTCCTTTTGCAATTCCATGCAGCATTTTCTATGGCACTGGACTTCCATGGCCAAATCATGGCTTGTTAATCACCTGGTGGAGTATTGTAATTTTATAGACGGGATATTTTTACCTCTGCTTTATGTGCCCTGCTACCTGTCTTTATCGCTCCTTCCCTTGCACTTTCAAGCTTCTATGGTGACTTTGCAGCTTGGGATACAGAGACGGTTATATCTTTGCAGCTGTGAGAGCATGCATGTAATTCTCTATATCTATAAATATACGGTCTTTTCTTTTTTTAAATCACGTGCCGCTGTCTGCTGAAGAAGCTTCACTGTAGAAATATATAAAAATAAAGGCTATGCAGAAAGGGTCTGATCCTCAGTCTTTACTCACATAAGTGATCTCAGTCTCATTGGGGCTACTGTCCTAAGTAAAGGCTGCTGAATCAGGCCCAAGCTCTGTATGTTGGAGGTGGCCTTTGATTTTTACTATATTTATGAACCTCCTGCCAAAATGTTTATATTTTCCACTAAAAATAACCATTGTTTGAAACTGCTTTAGACATCAGGCTCCACAGAGAGGCCAGTTGCGCCAACGGAAAGTGAACCTGTGGGCCAGAAGAGCAAGGAGAGTTCAAAAGACAAAACGTCTACAACAGAGCTGAGCAAACAGGAAACCCAAGATCAGCAAGACTCCAGAGAACAGCAAACCACAGCCACCGACTCAATCCAGAATGGAGGAGACACTGCGAAGGACTCCCCCCTCAAGAAAATGGAGAAGAGACAGTCATTTGGAGGCTTTTTTAAGGGCTTAGTACGTTAAATTAACTTTTGCTTTTAAATCGTGATTCCGCTGATTTAAATGACGACCCTGCAAGCTGCCTCTTGTGAGCAGACCCCTGCACTGGTACATGCTATTAACTTCAATGGGGTGACACTGGAGTTCACTTAGATGGAGCAGCTTGCAGGATCAGGGCCTTACGGCAGCACATTTTCAGCCAGAGGCAGGGGAAAATGGGAACACAGCTGCCAATCAACATTAGAGCAGGTGGAAAATACCTTGGGAATACGTGCGTGGATTTTTCTTTGCCACTTTATTTTGTGGCATTTCACACCCCTGAAATTTAGATTTTTTGGGAAAATGTTGTTGACTGAACATCTGAACTCTCATGAGCTTGGGGGATGCCAACGAGTCTAGTGCTTGTTCGGGGTATACAATGGGTATGGCTCCTTCTGCTTTCCTTCTCTCACCCATCTAGTGAGGCCTTGGCGAGCAAGGTTGTTGTAGTTGTGTTGGTCGCAGGATATGAGAGAGACAAGGTGGGTGAGGCAATATCTTTTATTAAGTCCCCCGAAGAACAACAATGTGGGTAAAACCAGACAATCACTAAGCTCTCAAATGAACTGACTCAGAAAAAAATGATAAGACAGAAATACCCTAACACCTGCGGGTAAACGCTTTTTACAAAACCATCACTCTCCATATCTGACCTCTCAGTCCTCATCCTCAAAGAAAAGCTGCACCACACCTGTGCAGTTTTAGTGTGGGAGCTAAAATTCATAACTTTGCTAGACATTAAAAGTCATGAACGGAGACACTGATTTTATGTCTCATTACAACAATCTGCAATCTACTAATCCTCCTTTGTCCTATGACTGCAGAGGTGTTCATTGCCCACTTCATTGTGAATAGTCTCTTGCAACATGTGTTAACTCCTTATGCTTAACACTTTGTCCCACCTTGTATTTAGCTAGGAGACTCTGATTACATTTCCCAGACCTGAAGAAGAGCTCTCTGTAGCTCAAAAACATCTCTTTCAGCAGCAGAAGTTGGCCCAATAAAAGATATTACCTCACCGACATTGTCTCTCTCATGGTGAGCAATGCAAAAGCTAGTTCACAGATAGCCACTTGCCTCTGTTAAGATGCCTTCTCTCTAAACAACCAATGTCAGGAACAGAGGAGTCAAGCATTTTCTAGTAGCTTTTCATAAAATCAATTGGCAGGAAACAACTTGTTCCGCTCTCCCTACCACAACAGAGAGACTGAGTACAACATGCAATGGGATCACTCCTGACTTCAAACCCTCATCCAAGGCTAGCCACATCTTTTTACATCCCAAATGGACATCGCCAAGAATACCCAGTGGTGGGAAGAACACAAAACGATGAGGCCACCTTAGCTGTAATGAATCTGGTTGTGAGAGGTTATTTAAAACTTTTTTTCCCCCTGGCTCTGCTCATAAGGTGGCTAGGAAAGAAAATAAAACAGCCAACCACCACTGCCCAGAAGAGGAAAAAGCAAGTAGAACAGAATTTAAATTGACACTGATTTGAAAACTAGCCCTTTTAGAACATTAGGTTATAAAGTTAAGCTGTTGTTCAGAACAATATGACTCATTTTGTGGCAGATGTTTTTCCACATCATAAGGAGTGTTTGATTTACATTCATTTCACAGAATTGTGATCTATCCTACACTGTGCTATTTGCATTACAAAAAATTTGTATATTGGCCGGGGAAGGAGAAGGAAAGAAACTTAACTCTTTCTGCATGATCTCTTCATAATAATGAAGCCACTTACAATTTTTTTTTTCCTGTTTAACATATATGTATCATTTAGAGGCCTTGAGTGAAATCCTGGCCTTCTTAAAATCTGGGGGTATTTTGCCATTGAAATCAGTGGAGCCAGAATTTCACCCCAGATGTTCAGGGATGCTAAGTACTAATAATTTACATTGACGTCCATTCATCTGCAGCCAGTGCTTAATTTGTGCTGGGGCTTGCCAGAGTTGAGCCCCAACACCTCTAGGCTTGGCAGTTCATAGCCCCAGCACCACTGTGCTTGCCGCATCCGTTATTAAAGTAAAAAATTGCTTGAGCCCCAGTACCTCTTTCATTACAAATTAAGCACTGTCTGCAGCTCCCACTGAAGTCAAGGGGTAGATCCTGTTGCTCAGCATCCTCTGGGAGAAGCAGGACCTTGTTTATACCTACTGTTTGTATCTTGTACAAACTGGTCCCAGTTATTAGACACGTGCTCCTGAGTGCGTGTGTACTTTCCCACTCACCCAAATCTGTGTGCAAGTCCCCAATATGCACAAGTATATAAATATGTGTATATGCACCACATGACTGACAAGCATACAGTGTACTCACGTGTCTGGAAAACTCGACTCATATTATGTATATTTGTAACCAATCCCACTTTGGCCAACAGCAGGGTTTGAACCTGGGATCTTCTGGTGTAAAACCAGGAGCTTCTATTGCTTGACCTAAACGATTTAGCTGGTAGCTGTAGTAGATTTGTTAACCTCTTATGTGAACTGAGTAGAGGGCGTCCTCGCATGGGTTACAAGTTGACCAGGCAAATATTTACTACCTCTATTGTTTCTAGAGATAATGGAGAATTGCTTGGTTTGAATTCTGCAGAAATTAAATACTGTGGGCCAAATAGCAATATCTTTTCTTAGTCAAAATTCTCAGTGAAGTCAATGAGTGAGAAAGGGGCTCTGTATTTGTAGACAATAGTTCTTTATTTTGTATTGTGTCATTCATACAAGCTGCACCAGAAACTTTTCATACAGCTAGGCCATGTCTACACTAGCACTTATGTCAGCAAAACTTTTGTCGCTCATGAGTGTAAAAAAACCCACCTTCCTGAGCAACAAATTTTGCTGGCATAAGCACTCATGTGCACAGCACTGTGTCAGTGGGAGACGCTCTCCCGCCGACATAGCTACCACCTCTCATTGAGCTGGTTTTATTATGTTGACGGGAGAGCTCTCTCCCATTGGCATAACATGGCTACATGAGCGCTCTTCCAATGGCACAGCTGTATTGGTACAGTTGTGCCGCTGTAAGCTTGTAAGTGTAGACATGGCCTTAAATAGCTACAGCATTAGAATAATTGCAAAGAGATTAGGAGGCAAACAAGAGAATATGTTTTTATATAAGAGTCAGTGAGGCAGGAGGATGTCTCTCAGACAGAGCAGAGAAGGCTTTTGCACCAAGAGAGATGAGATTGTGTGCAGAAAAAGAGAGGTGGATATTGCTACAAGCAAGTAAAGTGAAGGGAGAATAGAAAGAGAGATTCTCTGAGATATTTTTCTTTGCTACTTTGTATTTCTCATGCCTGATATGAATTTGGCCATGCAGTGCATCATTTTCTGTTGCATTAACAAAGCCCTAACATACTCTGGTATCTTTCCTCTTTCGTGAGCAGAATAACTCCTTTTTATATGTATGTATATAGTGGAAAGGTTTTAGATTTATAGTTTATCTGGCCAGTTGGCTAGCTCTTCAACTGGGAAAGCCAATCCACTACCAGATCTTGCTGCACAGAGGAGATGGATGTTTTGATCTCTCCAATCAGGAAGAATATTCAGCATTTAAAACAGAAGTGTTCCCCAGATTGAAATATTTGACAGCATACTACCACTCCTTCATACATTTATGTCTCAAGTTTTTATCCATGTCTAAAGAAGTCAATCCTCAATCCTTCCAGAGACCAACACTTTACAATACAACAATGATAGTTCTGAGGAGACCAAACCAAAATAAGTGGCAAAGTCCACACCACAAATTGTAATAGTTAAACTCAGAGTATTAGACTATACATAAGCCAATCATAGTATCCTCCATTCAAAGTATCAGTCCAGAAATCTGGTAACAGCTTCTCTGATAAAGTGCTGAGCTCTGGACTGATAAAATGGGGATAGAAGATATTTTAGCAGATATGGAGGTTCTCTAGACCTTACTTGTCTCCATACTCCATTGTGCATTTTCATGGGCAAAGTCCACTGGATTGTCCCTTGAATTCTGGCCAGCTGTTTTAAAAAACACTCTGCCCTGAAACCATTGATTCTTCTGGAAAAGGATAGTAGATAATATTTTCACCCCTCAGCTCACAGAGTAGTATAAAGGGAACGGAATGTGCAGGGATGCACTAGATTAGAATGTTGAGATCCGGCATCTGTTCCTAGCTACTAGTGGAACAGATTATGCTATTAGACAAAATTACAGCACCAATAGCATTGGTCTGTCAGAGAACAAGGGTCATTGACTATCTGAACTTCATTGAAAGAAGCTACACAATTCTGTGTCTGTTACATAAGCAAAAGAGGAATTCACAACGTAATAAAATGCAAAGGAATTTAGGGTAGAGTGAGAATCAGGAAAATGTACATTTACTAAAGCTCAGGATTAATGGCCTGATTTTCAGAAATAGGACAACTCAAAATGAAATAAATGGAAACTGTGGGTATTCCACACATGAAAACATTCTCGGGAACTATCTGAATCGGGATCTTCAGTACAGTGTGCATGGAGGCAATGCTTTTGTTGAGTGCGCTCTGAATCAGAACTGCCGTTCTATCACTACATTCCTGTCCCGCACTTAGAACAGATACAGTCCAAATTAAATGTGTTCCAGGTTAGCCCTCAAAGAGGTTGCACAGGAATAACTGAGAGCAGAGTTTGGACCAATGGGAACCATGCCTGCCCACGTATCTGAGGGCAGATCTGGAACTTGCTTATTAAAACAGAGGTATCAACACTTTGTTTCATAGACACAAGAGCCTTGAAAATTCTAGATAATAAGAATCACAGGCCAGCGTCCTTTCCAGCTTCCAGTTTTATTTAGCAAGGCACTTTGAAAATGGGCGCAGCGATCAGGATGTACTATAGGTGACATTAATAAATGATGCTATTTGGCAAGTGTGCTAAGTCAGTCAAAATGAGTTCACTTCCCGCCTGCAGTATTTATAGGAAACAGGGCAAACAATAGTATCTTATTTCTCAAGTTAATGTACTCATGCATTGCACA
Organism: Terrapene triunguis; assembly: GCF_002925995.2. Taxonomy (NCBI): domain Eukaryota; kingdom Metazoa; phylum Chordata; order Testudines; family Emydidae; genus Terrapene; species Terrapene triunguis. The sequence goes on from NW_020664481.1 coordinate 13,875,284, forward strand.
GACAGTTACAGTTGACAGACTTCAAGCTAATCATCTAACATTGGGAAATCTTTTAATTGATGTTCAGACTCTTTTAACTGGCTCAATTTGGAATGACTAGCTTGTTTTGTGTTGTTGATTTATAATTATGGTCAACTACCAATGTCGATGCATTTAAAAAGACAGCTTGTGCTGCCTGCAGGGCATAACCAGTTAGAAGCCATCTAGTTCTAGACACAGTGGTTCAAAGTCAACTTTGGTGTAAGCGGGTGCAACTCAGTTACCAATCACTGGAGTCGCACCTGCCTGCATCTGGGTCAACATAGATTGCACAGGATAAAACAGTGCCCTCTTTGGCCAACTGATGTGATGGTGGTGACTTTTAAGGGTGGAGGGGTGTTATGCTGCAATTTTTTAGAACAAGAAAAATAAAATGGCCAGCAGCCAGCAGGTCATTAACATGGCCACATGGATTAATGTCAAAGTATCTGCTGTTGCTTCACGAGCAAGGGGGAGGATTCCCTAACCATGCTTGTGAGACTAGTTTGGCTAGTCCTTTCTCCCACTTCTCTGTGAAACTGTATGTCCCAGAGTGCAATTCTCCATGCATTATTGGTGCCACCCTGTGTGCACGTCCTCTCCAGGCAATAGACCAACTGCTGAAGTTGTGAGTGATAGGGGTCTAGATTTTCCAATAATGTACTAAATACACACAGTTAGACAGAATGGTAGGTATGGCTGCGTAAGCCTAGCTAACACATGGCACTGGTCTACTGCAGGAAATCTTGTAACCGGTTTTAAATCTGGTTCAGCTAAACTAAATTTTAAAACGGTTTAGCTGTGTAGTTTAGACATGGGTTTGGATTTAGACTGTTTAAGACGCCTGTCCTTCAGAATTATTCAACTGATGTTTGCATATTTCTATTTATTGTGCTGGTTTCAAGATGACTAAAAATGGGTCAGGGCACCCCAAATCACCTAAAACTGGGTTTACAAAATGGCTTTAACTGCTTGGAAAACTTCACCTAATGTAAGACAGAGCCATGTCTGTGTTGTGACTAGAGCTGTTGCAACTCAACCATGTTTCTTATAATCGGGACAGAGGAGTGTCATGAACGGTTACCAGAACAGTTGGCTTTGTAGTGTAGACAGGGCATTACAAATGCAAGATCATTATGACATTTTCAAATACCTATATATGTAAAGGCATTTAATGTTCCTTTAAACTGGGAGCAGAACTCCTAAGCCCATTTGAAGGGCCCTAGTATGGGTGCAGTAACCAGTTTGGACAATGATATTTTATTGAGAACTATTCTGGAACCACAATAACATAGCATGGTTGGTTAGTGCAGTTCTCTGAAAACAATAACCAGAGAGAATGAGCAACAGCCATGTTTAGGTATAGTTGTGGCTTGCACCATTTTACTCCCATTGTGGGGAGTGTGCAGATGTGGCTCCAGCTCTCAGTAGTATTAAAAATTGATTAAAGGAGGAGAATTGAGGAGAGAGAGAAGTAACATCAATGGAAATGTCTGTTTGCAAAGAACTAAAACATAATTGCAGATGTAATTGTTCTTCAGCATTGTTCAATTATTTTTACATTTCTATATATTCTTCCCCAGGGGCCGAAACGGATGTCTGATGCTGAAGTGCAAACAGATCCAGTGTCTATTCTACCTGCTGGAAAATCCAAGTAATGAATATGCTTGGCTGCTGAAGAATCAGCCACTCTCTATGAGCTCCCTTGCAGTAAAGATGTCTCATTATTTTCCTTTATATGGCCGTCATCAAATGAGGGCCATGCTGAAGGCTAAAGGCAATGTTTGTGTACATTTGAGGTGTATCATTTACAGAATTTGTTCATTAGATGTTAGTAAGTAACTGTAAAGGTCATTGAGAAACAGTCTGTAATATTATAATTAAAGGGAGGTCATGTGAATGATTTTTAAGTCTATGGGGGTGAGAGGAAGTATAGGTGAGGTCAGCAAGTGGCAGTGAAAAAGATGAATAGCAGAGTAAGTGCATGTGATGAAAGGAATGCAATTTTTGTGGCAAAGCAGTGAACAAAGAATTCTCAGCTACAGAGCTTTAAAGCAGTCATGAAAAAAATCATATTTTGATAAAATTTATATTTAAAAGTAAATACCAACCAGCCAACCCTTATGTAGTTTGACATTATGCTGTAATTAGCAAGGTCTGCAGTATAATAGAATCAGTGGTTTTAAGATTATGCTTCAGATTGGCCTGCATATTATTAATGTAAATTAAAAGGCTAAAATGCAAAGGCTTGAAATGATTTAAAGCACAGTTTCTTCCTTGACTTGGTGAGGTAGAATAACAAATACAAATACTTAAACTATTCATACAGCACAAGGGGGCGCTAGTATCTCCACTATACTAATTCAGAGGATGTATCTACAATCTTATGTTGTTAATGTTTTTCAGATTTAGAAAAAATAAAAACCTTAGTTGTTTTGTCAGTTACTCATCTCCATTCATATCTGTAATTAATCCTAATAAAAAGCAACCCTAAGACTGACCAGAATTCTCCCTGCTTTACTAAACTCTTGTAATAATCGGGGTTAATAAATTTTACAAATGATTTCAGATTTCTGTGGTTTATTAAACCCTTATACTAACTCAAACAGGGAACTGTGGGACTGACATTTTAATGCATAGTAGCATCTGAATGATAGATTATTAAATCATACATATATCAATATACAACCAAATGTGTTTCCTTTAAAAAAATTAATCATTTGAATCTTTAGTCCTTAACTGAAGATCCTTATACAGGGACTCAGGTTGTCCCTGTTCTTTGATCATTGATATGGAAGCAAGGATAAATTACACATCCACACCATGCTTGGCTGTGGAATAAATATGTCATACTCCTTCAGTGCAAGTATCAATTAGAACTGAATTCAGATTTCAAACTTCAGTCCTTTCCAGATATCATCATTGTAGGCAGATGGATTCTGTAGCATCTGCAGAACTATATTCCTGATTAGTATTATGAAAGAAGAGGTGAAGAGATCTGTCTTTCTCATTAGGATCTTTTGTAGGTAGAAAATAATGCTTCAGTGGGCCTCTCAAACCCATAGTCTTGCAACCGATGACCAAAACTAGCGCCAGCGTCAGAAAGCTACATTGGTCTTTTAATAATTACAGCACTGTCTGTTCTTCTCCCAACCACAATGGGCCTTTAATCTGATGTCATATATAGTGATATAAATCAAGAGTAATTGTAGAAAACCACTATATGCGTCTTGGGCCTGATCCACACCTTATTGGTTTTACACCTATGTTATTCCATTGACTGCAACGAGTTAATTCTCATTTACACTGGTGTAAATGACAGGAGAATGAGTCCTGTTATATTCAGGTTGATCAGATTTAAGTTAACGTCCCATTTTCTCACTGTTCCACTTCACATAGGAAAGTTTAATGTGGCACGAAACCAGCAATAAGCCTAATAGTTACACTGGTGCAAGGCCTGTTGATACCAGTATAGCTGCAGCCACAATAGAGGTTGTACCAGAATAACTATTTCAGTTACAAAAAAACAAAACAAAACAAAAGGTCACGCCCCTAAGCTGACTTGTTATAATGCTAAAAAGTCTGTGTGAAGGCCAGACCTTCCTTAGAAGAGAAATTTATCTCTACAATGGAATCAGGGAAGTGACTGCCACACAGAGCAGTATGAATAATGGATTTTTTTGGTTCACTGGCATTTTTAGGGGGAAAAAATCATTTCAGGTCTTTTGGGGGGGGGGGGGAGAGGTGGCGCAAATCAAAAATGTAAAAAAAAAAAATTGAACATTTTTGTTTCAACCAAATCTAAACATTTTATTTCCAGCTCAACCTTTTTGAAGTTCAAAAAAGGCGAGAGCGATTGCAGATGACTTCATGCCACTGAGTGGCTAATACTGACAAAATAGTGGTTAGTTTCGGCAGGGCCCCGTTACACAGGAACTACCCCTTTCATTTGATTCCTCTCTGATAACAGGAAGATTACAAGCTTTGAAGAAGCAGCGTCAGCCTTCTCATAAAGCAGCACGACATGCTAAGAGGAAAAAAAGGTCGTAGGGGACGAATCCACCATTCAGTTGAGCTTCCTCGATCCCAGTGCCATGTTACTAAATTTAAATATTTTTTAGATGGTAGATGTTCACATAAAGTAAAGATTGAGAGCTTATTTGGGAGGCAGGGCTTTGTTAAAGCCACAGCCAAAGACAAAGGGAAAGGTTGCTAATGTTTCTTGGTTCCCAGACCAAAATACTGCACTGAGCCCCAGTTGTCAAGAAATCACATGAAGAACTTTACTGAATCAGCTCTATCTTTATATTTAAGCTTTTGAATAGCAAACCACATTACATCAGAATATTGCAAAATATCCAGTGATCTTAAAGTAGAATTTTTAAAGAAATAACATTTTAAAGCCAAAACTGCTGTCTCGGGAATAAGTAAACTTCCTAGGAAATGAGTTTAAATAAATAGCTGCCATTCGCATAAGAAATGCCTCCCTCCAACTGACAGTGATTTATGGACTGCCCTCCATAAAAGAGCTCATTCAACAGTTAAGTTGTTTTGCGCTCCACAGCCATGTGGTCTGCTCGTTACAGGATTAGTTTTCTTTCAGCCAGGCTATGCACTGGAAATGCAGAAAAACAATTAGATTCTTGTGAAGTTTCATGCTGCAGATTTTTCAACCTGCAAACAAATTCTCTCTTTGGAAACTGGCCAGGTGCCCAACTTTGTTAAAGTAGAAGAGGCAAATAGTTGATATTTTCAAGCCTGGAACTGTCCTGAGCTGACTCAGTAGCACAACTTGAGTAAAACAATGTAATTTCCAGTGTCAAACAGTCTGATGTGGATTTTATGCAGAAATAGAAGCGGAATTTTAAAAACAGCCAAAATATGGAATTTGATTTTAGTGTTTTATTTCTGTACTAAGTATTGCCTAGAGACCTGTACAAAACCAGAGCCCCATTCTTTCCCCCATCTGTCTGGCTGTGTCTAATGGTTGTCTTTTGCCTTATTTATAGACAACAAGACTTTGGGACAGAAAGCATCTTTTTGCTCTGTGTTTGTACAGCACCTAGCCCAATGGGGGTCCTGGTCCATGACTGGAGCTCGTAAGTGCTACAGGAATACAAATCAACAATTGTGCTAAGCACTGTACAGACACAGAAGAGTTCCTTGCCAAAGAGCTCAAGCCCAGATCCACAAATGGCTCTTAACTTCCATTAAAATACTTTTGTAGATCTGGGCCATACAATTTAAACAGGCAAAGGGTGGGGAAAAGGAAGTGTCATTATCTCTCTTTTATGGATGGGAAACTGAGGCACAACAAAATTCAGACTGAGGGCTTTTGAAAATCTGACCCTAAGTGACTTGCCTAGGGTCCCTCAGGGAGTCTGCAGCTGGGAACTGAACTTGGTTTAAATGGGTTCTAGTTCAGTGCCGTTCCTGCAAGTTCCTTCTCTGATTGAGTTATTAATGCTACTGGCATTACATTTTTTTCTCTGGCTTTCCCTACATGTGGGTCAAGAAGAGGAAGACTTATTTGTGACTAGAGATCCAGATAAAGTTCTGTTGATGCTTATATTTTAAAAAAATGCATGTTGTCCAGGATGCTACTGAAGTGAAATCAAAAAGAAATAAAAACTATTCAGTAGATTGAATAAAGTAGATTAATTATGGAAGCATTGTGGCATAGATATTATTCCTATAACATTCTTATCTGATAGGAAAAAAAGCTTTAATAAACAACCAAACTGAACTGTATGCAAACGTAGAATTGCTCATGGTGTGTGCCTATACAGGTGGTGGCTCTGCTGAAGATTTACACCTTACTGTATATTTAACATTTTCATATTAGGGCATGTCTTCACTAGCAACATTAAAGCGCTGCCGCAGAAGCGCTTGAACATGGCTGTGTAGTCGCAGCACCAGCACTGGAAGAGAGCTCTCCCAGCACTATAAAAAAACCACCTCCACAAGGAGCGTAGCTATCAGCGCTGGGAGCACTGTCTATACTGGCGCTTTACAGCGCTGAAACTTGCAGGGCTCAGGGGGGGGCGTTTTCAGGCCCCTGAGCAAGAAAGTTGCAGCGCTGTAAAGTGCCAGTGTAGACAAGCCCTTAGTGACCACATAGGGCCTGGTTCTGGTCTCACTTAAGACTATGTCTACACTACAGACCTTACAGCTGTACCTCTGCAGCTGTAGGATCTCCCATGTAGCCACTCTGCCAACAGGAGAGAGCTCTCCCGTCGGCATAATTAAACCACCCCCAACGAGCAGCGGTAGCTATAGCACTGTTCACACTGGCGCTTCTGTCAGTGAAACTTATGTTTGTCAGCCCTGTATGTCTACACTACCGCGGTAAGTCGACCTGCGCTACGCAACTCCAGGTACGTGAACAATGTAGCTGGAGTCGACGTACCTTAGGTTGAGTTACTGCGGGGTCTACACTGCGGGGGGGGGGGGGCGAGTCGATGGGAGAAACTCTCCCGTTGACTTACCTTACTCGTAGGGGTAGAGTACAGGGGTCGACTGGAGTGCGATCTGCTGTCGATTTGGCAGGTCTTCACTAGACCTGCTAAATCGACTGCCGGTGGATCGATCTCAGAGCGTAATCCTGGCTGTAGTGTAGACATAGCCTGACAAAAGTTTTACCAACAAAAGTGCTAGTGTAAACATAGCCTTACATTGCACTTAATCAAAAACATCCTTATGTGAGTCAGATCCGAATCCTATCAGAGCAGAATCTTACCCATTGTGTACAATGGCTTCTTTGCTTTAAGAGATTAGGAGCCAGATTCAAATCTGAGATCCCAATCTAGCTCTGCAAGTGGGTAACAAAGCACCAGCCAGCGTGTGCATTTGAATTTCAAATTGCAGTGTGGGTAAGAACACCGGTTTTTATGGCTAAGCCGCTGTCTGTTGTGCCTATAGGAGTTCACAAGATTCATTTCAGCTGATTTACGCAACAAAATCCATTGTTTAATACAACAAAAACAGTACATCCTTTGTGAAGCGATCAGCAGAAAGTGCTACTAGCATCTGCAGAGGGATTTGGCCCCATTTGGGGGGTTACATGTGGAACTGCTCTAACTTCCGTATGTGCACTTGAGAATATCAGTGAAGAGCCTGGAATGGCTACAGACTCCACCTCTTCTGGATAAACACCCTAGGTCTTTACTGGCCGTTTGAGCAGTTTAGCAGTTCTGACAGCACAAAAACAGGAAATTCTGCACCAGCCCTGACTAAGGCTGAAGATGTGTGTAAATCCCTCAGCATAAAGCATGCATTATTTGTTTAAAAAAATAACAAAACCACACCAATGAGAAGCCTTGGAGAATAAGTCCCTTATCAAGACTCCTTCGTTTTACTTAATCATTTCCTATTAAATTTGTTATTTAGTAAACCATTAAAAAGAATCCAAGCTACTTGAAAGGAAGCATTAACCATTTGTGTTTAAACCAGTAAAGAACAGAGTCCAAACTTCTTCCTTATCTCACCGCACTGTGCACAGGTAACGCAGCACTGGAGGTATTTGAGATTACCCACTCTTATCTAAGGAATTTTTTTTAACATGCAGAATTTCCTGAAAGGAGAGAAAAGCACTTTCTGATTATTGCACTCTGTTGGCTGCATGTGTCTTTAGTAGAGCAGGGCAGGAAGCAGAACAATGATATAAACAAACCCCAAACCTTGGACAAGTTCAGATCTAGATCTGAACATTGTAGCTCCACCCCAATTAAAGCACTTAGAGAATTTGTAAATAAATTTTAACCCTAATAAATTCTTCATTACAAATAGGGGCAAGGGGTTGAATTTGCAAAATTCTCACAACATTTAATTTCATTTTTTTCTCACAGAAAGTTTATTTTTGTCAATTTTTTCCAACCAGCTACAGGGCCAGATCATCAGTTGGTGTAAGTTAACATCACTGACTTCAACAGAAGCACATCGATTTATACCAGCTGATGATTTGGCCCCTACTAGTTATAGGTCTCAGTCCAAACTTGAGATGAAGAACAAACAGAAAATCATAATTAAGTGACGTTAACGGTGGATGATTCCTGCGTGTAGTGGAATGATGCTTTCTGTATCGATGATATAGTATTTCCAATCTAAACAACTGACAGTTATAAAAAAGAGGAATTATGTCTTGAGAGTGCCAGAAGGAAAGCTCTGCTGGCTACTTAACATGACGGGTTCTGCTTGCAATGCAAAGTTACTGTATGAATTGGCCCTTCTTTGGATCTATGTTATAGGGTGCACAGCACCCAGGCTGTCACAGACATTAAAGGATTAACAGCTCCTCAGCTGGGGCTGATTGGTAGCCCTGCAAAAGCTGGAGAGATAAAAAGGCTGCAGGGCAGAAGGGAGAGATGGCTACCAAAGAGGCTGAGGAAACCACTGAGAGCAGGGGTCTTCATCAGTGGACAAGTGGGAAGCTGCCCAGATAGCTGAACCTCCAAAAGAAGAGGATCACAGAATGTGAGTATGGGAAACAGCCTACAAGAGACACATAGTAGGAAGCAATAAGGGATGGCGGAAAACTGATTCCAACTGCTTCACACAGGATCCCTGGGCTGGAACCCTGGGTTCCTCTACCAGTCCTAGTCTCTCCCCTCTCAGGGCAGTAAAGCCTGAAGAACAAAGGGATCTGAACCCCAAAAAGCCAGACACTACTGACCCTTCATTACTGGTCTCCTGACCCACAAGACTCTTTACTGCCCTGAGAGGGGGGTAGACTATTAAACATCTGGCTGGAGTCATAGTGAGGTACTACCAGACATGGGTCTAAATGGAGATTTGGCCAACAAAGGGGAAACTGAGGCAGACTTGTCCTAACATCCTGAACCAAGTGCGGGGACGCCATTGGCTGAAGAAACCCCAACAGACAGTCCATAGAACACACTAATAGTATACAGAAGCTTCCTTTTGGAAATGCATACTGAACAGAAAGAATTAAAATACTGTAATGATACCTGTGCTGCCTAGAAATCATAGTTGCCCATAGGCTTATGCTGCAACCTTATTTAGAGTAAATAGTCTTTTAACTATCAGGCAATATCTCTGGGGCCAAATCCTATGCTCTTGACTCCTACACATAGTTGATTAGATCATTGGACACATCAATAATGCTCTGTTGCTTGTCCATCTGTGTCCATTTGACCATACAGAAGTCTACATGGTGAGTAAAAATATAAGATAGCAGTGAGTAACATCTGTGGCATCTCCTCTGAATGTTGACACACCCGGCCAAATTCTGCTTTGTTACACCGCTGCAAGTCTAAAGAAACCCCAAAGATTTCACCTATGTTACTTCAGATTTACACCACAGTAATGAGATCAGCATCTGTCCTGCTGTGTTCAGACATGGAATTCATAGGAACCTCTCTCTCTCCAGTTTTGGCTATTAACTTTATTTGGGCTAATAAGGAAGAAGAGAGGAATTGCAAATAGGAAAATTTGCATGTAAAATGAAACCTGTCTCAGAAGCAAATTTTTAAACACACCTATTTGCACTGTTGGAAAAAATGTGTGGTTACCACATCACCTGCCTCCACCCGCTGTAGTTACATAACTCTGTGTGGAAGATAGCTAGAAACACACACGTCTGCTCACTGAAGGTGAAATCCTCCCACCTCACCTTGGCTCTGGAAGGCCCAGTTCAAACCAGACTTGCTCTGGTTCTACTGCACCTCATGCAGTAGGGGTGTTCACGTAGGTGGGACATTGCAGGAGCTCTCCAAGAGCATGAGGAATGGTATTGAGAGCAGTCTGGAGGAGTGGTGGGGATTTTACCAGGAGGTCAGTGCAGGGCCGGCATTTCCATTTAGGCGACCTAGGCGGTCGCCTAGGGCAGCAGGATTTGGGAGGGCGGCAATTCTGCGGTGGGGGGTCCTTCCGCACTCCGGGTCTTCGGCGGCAATTCTGCGGCGGGGGGTCCTTCCGCACTCCGGGTCTTCGGCGGCAATTCTGCGGCGGGGGGTCCTTCCGCACTCTGGGACCCGCCACCAAAGTGCCCCGAAGACCCGGAGCACAGAAGGACCCCGCCTAGGGCGGCAAAAACCTTGGCGCCGCTCCTGGGTCAGTGGCCTGCATGACTGCTGGCCTCAACCTACACCTGGATATGTTTATGGGGGTGGGAGGTAGTGGATGGCATGCAGCAGACCATAATCATTACAACAGTGCAGCAGCCATATTAGCAGCTGCAGCCTATTGGTGCAGATGTCCTGCAACCTGTCTCTATTCCTACATTACTTCTCCCCTTCCCAAAGCCCTTTCACTCAGGCTTTCTGCAGGAGACTATAACTTCCCTGTGAGCAAATAGACTTCTGTATATTCTACAATATTTCTTCTGAATATCGGATTATAAGCAGACAGGCACTTGCTTCCACCACCCAGCAAGCGATACCAAATCATCTATGAATATATGATGCTTTGCTGATGAGGACCATGCAAATATCTAGGTAAATGAATAGATAGCTTAGATTAAATACAGCTAGTCAAACAAAATGATTTCCTCAGGATACACCAGCTAACAAAAAGACCCTAGCTATACTTAAGCCGCATTTAACTACACACATACAAACAACAGATCAAAGACCTTGTCTACACTAGGTAGTTGCATCGGTTTAACTAAACTAGGTTTAAAATTGATCTAGGCAAACCAGTGCAAATCCCTAGAGTAGACCCCTAAATTAAATCTATCTGAGCAAGATTTAAAGTGATTTAATTGGGTAATTTAGGCCTTAGAAGAAATGTACTCACTCTTTTTATGTATTTATTTATTGACCTAAATATGCTAGAGATTGAATAGACACCGAAAATACAAGGTCCCTGACTTAAAAGGGTTTTCAATTTAAATTGGCATTGTGTAGGCATAGAAAAAACATAAGACATTGAACATCAAAGGTATGTAAGGTTCTTTGCAGACATCCTAGCATACAATTTAAGGCTGAGGGATAGGATGCAAACACAGATAACCAAGTGCTCATGTGTTAGCACTTTACAGAAATAACAGACCCCGGTGACTATTTTGAAAGTCCCTTCTTTCTTTTACATTTAATTGTACCTAGAATCTTCAAGTCCTGCTTTAAAATCATCAGACAATCTCCTGCTGTGAAATATCAGTACAATGGCAGCTTTCACTGAGACGGTTCACTGGTACGGAGATAGAGATACAGGCATAGTTCTACAGACTGATTTGAAATTGAGCTCAATATTGATAGCTCAAAGTTGGGTGCCTAAAATTAGGCCTTATCTAAACTAGAAAGTTATAGCACTTTAACTGTATCATTATTGTCAGCTAATGTGGATGCAGTTACGTGAGTATTGAGGTGCTTCATATTAGTAAACTATTCTTGTAGGGGAATAGGAAATAACCATAGCAGTATAAGGCACTTTCATGCTGGTATAACGACATACACACAGAAGTTTTTAAACTAAAAACCACATCCCTCACTGAAACAGTTATACCAGTAAAACTTTCAAGTGTACACCAGGCCTTAGCCTCTCCTAAATCTGTATTTAGGCACTAAAAAGGGGGGGGAGGGCTGATTTTTCAGAAGGGCTGAGCACCTGCAGTTCCCCTTAGAGTCAAAAGAAGTGGTAGGTTCTCATTGCCTCTGAAAAGCAGGCCACTTTTATTTAGGTGCCTAAATATGGATTTAGAAGCCTAATTTTAGGCTCTTATGTTGGAATAACTTTTATCTCAATCAATATTTATTTAAAGGTAAACAACAATGCTAAAACGTAATTTGACTCAGGAATACACGAGAGCATACAGCACATATCGCTCCTCCCTGCAAATTCCTGTGTTTGATGCTCAAAAGACATTCCAGAACTACTCTGTGGCATCACACTGACGGCATTAACACACAGGGTTGCATTGGACATATTGACATCTTTGAAGTTAGAGCGATAAATTCTCTGTCCAAAGGGGTAACGTTTTTTTTAAAGAGGAAGTTGAGCTTTCGATGGTGAATGTTCTCTTCAATCTATTTTTTTTTTTTAAAGTGGTGCCTTTTAGCACAGATTTCCACCCTTGCCTCATTGTTTATATTAGCACTGCGGTTCTCCTTTAACAACAAACACATTAGATGCTGCACACTTCCTTTTAAATGTATGGCATTCCTAATGCGAATGGCTTTAAAGGGAGTGACAAAAGGGGTCTGAGAAAGAGATGCTGGGCCTGTCTGTTTGAAGCATGTCATTCAGAGTGGTGTGGAAGGGGTTAAGGAAAGTCTCAATGGATTCAAAAGTCTTCATTCTTTCACCGACACTGACATGTGACAATCATTATGGCTGACTCAAAGTGAGGGGATATAAAATGGACACTGAAGCACTTAAAGCATATGCTTTTGTCCAGGTGCCATATGGTAAGAGAGTTTATTTTATTTTAGCCTGAATTAAGTGTTCATCCTCATGTCTCCTGCAATGGGCGGTGTGTTAGCTTAGACTATGGATCTGTTTCAGCTACCAATGGAAGAAATGAATACACTTTACTCCATTTCCATCAAATTTCTGCTTTGTTTTTCCATCTTTAGAAAAAAAAAAAATCTTAACCACTGTAGGCAGGACAAGCATTGGCATTTACCATTCCTAGTCAATTACACAGGGTAGTTGCTTTTAACTGCTTGGAAATGAGCACCACTACAATTACAACAGATCACTGACAGAACTACTTGTAAATATCTCTATTCTAGGATAGAAATAGTTCTTAAAGTTTTGCATACAATATTCCTTAAGTTTTTTTGTTCACAGATGTCTCTTTACGTGCACACATCTACCAAGATTTTCCGAGCTGACTCTGATTTTGGGTGCGTCAATTCTGGGGTGCCTAATTTAAGGAACCTTAAAAGGGAGCCAGTTTTCAGAAAATCTTGAGCACCCACCCTTTGAAAATCAGGCACCTTTAAAGTTCCTTAAATTGAGCATCCAAGAACTGGGATATCCAAAATCAATAGTCACTTGCAACTATCTTACCCACTGTGGACCCAATCCCAGCTCAGCACTCATTTTGCCAGATTAGCAGGATGCAGGATAGGGTCCTGTATGTTTTGGAAAAATACACTATGGACCCAATCTTTATCTTAATTACACTGCAGTAATTCCAGTGACGTTTTAACCTAGTATAGCTCTGATGGAGTTATTCCAGATGTATGCAGGTGTAACTAAGATCAAAGTCTAGCCCTATATTATCAGAGCTGGTGTATTGATGCTTTCTTCCACCCCACAATTTCAGTTGTTTTGCTCCTCCCATTACACTCATCATGCTCACTTGTTTGGGGGGAGAAATACAAGCACATAAACTAATATTAATGAGTGGGATTTTTCAGGAGTGCCTAAGGAATTTAAGCATCCAACTCTCATTAAAAGTCTGTGGGAACTGGGGACGTAAATCTCTTAGACAATTCTGAAAGTCTCACTGTACAGCCTTAAATTAATTCTTGTAACCAATGGCATTAATTCATTATTAACATACACACCAGACCACTCCAGATTTTCTAAATCAGTTCTTTAGATATTACTGTGTAGCCAGCCAGACAATTCTCTACTGGGCTACAATGAAAGATCAGATTTGGCAAAGTAGGGTAATATCTGCTTCCAAAAATGATTTCCCCATTTAGATAATATGAGACTATTCCATTCAGTGCAAATAACTGAAGCAAGTGATAGAAATAGTACAGTTTCTTTTAACTGAAGTCAAAACATTGTGATTTGGGAGTTGGTTGGTTGGCTGGTTTATAAAAAAAAACAAACCCTCTGGAACCCACTGAAAGAGGGGAATTTCTGGTCCAGTCAGATTGTAGCATGTTTATATTCATGGGGTGAGATTTCATAATGCACTTCTTAGTGCAAAACCCCCAGCCAAGCTAGAGGGGGCAACTAACGCAGCTTTAAGATATCCTTGTGCCCTGCTAATCCTGGGCTGCTCAGGAGGCCCCTGGCATAATTTAGACAGTCCTGGGATTCTATCTAAATTACAACAGCTTCCCAGGCCTGCCCTATGGGCTGCAGCCATGGCCCTGATAAACGCTACACCCAGGCTTGTGATGGGGTCCTCCAGAGTACCTGCACCAGGAAATCCTTCCTCACTCCGGTGGTAGGTTTTTAGGGAGTTCTTGTATTACTCCACTGGCTTTTACCTGTCACAAAGGGGCCAGAGCAGATATGAGGACCTTGTCCATAATTTGCACCCTAATCCTATGATCTCTCAACTCCATTTACTTTAGTGAAACACTGTTCAATGTCAAATCAAGTCCTTGGTGCTGTTCAGAATGACCTGCCAGGAACATATAAAATGATTTCTATACATGTTTCATCTTTGTATGTATAAGCAGACTCAGGGCCGGCTCAGGCTTTTTTGTCGCCCCAAGCGGCGAAGGGGAAAAAAAAAAAAAAAGCCGCGATCGGCGGCAGCTCAACTTGGCGGCAATTCGGTGGTGGGTCCTTCGCTGCGAGAGGGACTAAGGGACCCGCCGCCGAATTGCCGCCGAAGACCCGGACGTGCCGCCCCTTCCCATTGGCCACCCCAAGCACCTGCTTCGTTTGCTGGTGCCTGGAGCCGGCCCTGAGCAGACTCTCTTGGCATATATCGTTATCCTGCCCTATTTCCAAAGGACAGTTCCGATAACAACGGACTCCCAGGAACAATATTTCAGGCACATCCAAGTTATGATTCAAATGAAGTGGGTGGTCTGGTTACATGCATCCAGCTAGCCACAGCTTAGTCAAAATAGCTTTTTTTCCAATCTCAATTTTTCCCCTATTGCATTTTATAGAAATTCAGCTTTTCAATATTAAAACTAATCTTGAGATGTTTATGGTTTAATATCCGGCGTGTGAGAGGCTTAGGCATGAGCTTAGTAATGAACATGATTTGAAGTCTAGGATTGTTGTGTTCTGTATAAATGATTTCAGCACTAAGTGAGCTCTCATTGCTCAGGCAAGGCTGGTAGTTAAAGGGAGGTGCTGATGGAGAGAGATGGACTGCAAACAAACAACTGCAGAGCCATATGGGCTGACTACTCCCAGCAGTAAATTATTAAAGATGCAGCTGATAAAAGCATCACTGATATTGAAAATAATGTTATTGCGTGTGGTTATATTAAAACCACAATCCGTTTTATGAATGGACGGGGGGAAATCTAGATAGAAACATACATTTTATTCAGAAAGGGGCAGTCTCTTTAGGGTCAAAAAGCAGATCAACATTTTAAACTCTTTAGGGAAAGAATGGTCTCTTAACTACATATTTGTATAGGTGCCTAGCATAATGGGGCCATGTTCCTTGATCCAGGCCTTAGAGTGCTACTGTAATATAAATGACTAAATACATGTAATAAGTACTAGCCAAAACACAATTCAAGAATCTTTGACTCTGCACAACGTTTTGATGCTATTCTTTCAAACACGTTATAATTATTTAGAAGGTATGGATTGGTTCTGATCTCAGTTAAATTGACATTAATGGCGTTACAGCTGCATAAAATAGGTGTACGTGAGATTGGAATCAGGCCTCACATACAGCTCCTGCAATATCACAACATGGTAATTATCCGTAACCCGTGTCAGAAATGCAGTTCTGTGCCTGAGTCACTACAAGTGGTAAAGCAGAAAGATGAAATGACAACTGCAGAGATGTACAGTCTGTCTGCTTATTTTCACGTGAGTAATTGCAATACCATCCAGCTTCATAAAGGTTGTATCAGAGATCATAGTATCTTCCACCCCCCCAGCCCCCAAGGCAAGACTAAAACTTTCCTGAGTAGCTTCCTCATGCTGCAGTTGAACTCCATTCTTAGTCATTAGATGATGATTTGAAGTTCTCCCACTTTACTGCTAACTTCCCCAATGTCTTTGCCTCCCTATAAATGCCTTAAGCCTTAGACATGGTCTCTAATCTAAAGCAGAAGAAAAAACACCATCTATTCTAGAACTTAAGAAAATTTCCCCAGATTTTAAAAAAATTATTATTTTCACCATTGATATGTCTCGTTTTTTCTACTTTTTGCCCCAGTAAATTATTGGAGTTGTTCCGCAGTATTAATATAGTTTGTTTCTAACTTTTACTGAGGTTGTGAAGACCCTGCAGGGTATTGCACTCTATACATTCTGTGTGTTCTCAGACCTTTATATTACAGAGTATTATAGATGATCTCCCAAGTTTAGTAAACCATCAGCACAGTGACACCACTTTGAGCAATAAAACCTCACAAAGGTATCTCCTGTTCTAACAGGACTAGGGCAAACTGTACTATCCAGAGAGACCTGTCTTTTTGAAACAGATTTTCCATGAACTGCTTTTGTCAGTGCATGTGTGTATGCATACTCTCATCCACACAAACCCACAGTTTCTAGGGTCTCATGGATTAAGTTCTCTAAAGTACACATGATCTCATTGTTTCCAGGCCTGTCTTCCTGTGGTACTGTTGTGCACAACTACTTTTCTTAGCTGTAAATACAGACATTAAATACTGAATAATCCCAATCCCAATTCTTTCTCTCTTCCAAAAAGAAATTATTAAAACAAAGCCTCAAAGCTTCTGTGTTAAATGTCTTCTGAGACAGGAAATATAATGACTTAAAACAGGTTTCAATTCTATTTTTCCCCGAGACAGAAGTTGTTTCAACGTCCTGGCTTGTTATTGGGTTCATACCAGCAATACAGTACTCAGCATGTACTGTACATTATTAATTGTTGGCAGACTTTGTTGTTCATCCTGCTATCTGAGCAGTTTTCGGGCCAGGCCCATTTTATTAACACAGTTTCCTTCTACTGTTGCTTAATTTCACTTCCCTCTTGTTCTTACTGCCTTTCCCCCACCCACGCTATCATTCCAAATGTCTTCCCCCAGTGGCCAGTAGAGGGCAGTTGGATTTAGTTTCTTAGGAGCTGGAGTCACTAAAACTATTCAGACAGTTGCACTGCAGTCTCTTTTCCTGGTGGTTCTTTCTTGTAGAAACTGAGGCTCAGAAAGTGGGCGAACCAAGAAGAATAAATAAAAGATTTATATCTAGATCAGCAGAAGAGAGAAAAGGTGGCTTCAGGTTCCTCAGCATCAGATGTGTCTGTGATATCACTGCATGAGAAGACAATGGAAGACACCATTTTGGTAAACTCTGTGCTTTCTAGTTTCTCTCTAAGAATCTTCTGCTCACAGAGAGAGACGGATGAGGGGCTGCTGCACAAATGCATTCAGATCCTCACACATTTCCATGACGAGCAAGACTAGCCCCTGTATTATTTCACACAGGTTCTGTACAAGAACACTTCCACAGCCACAACAAAATGGTGGCACATCCTAAGAACTGTGGATGATATGGAGCAGTAGCATATCTCCACTCCTATTTATCCTTCTCTTTGTCATTTGCTTTCCTTTGGTAGAAGGTACAGTTCAACCTCTCTCTTGTCCCTGGTAATCACTGCACCATGTATTTGTTGATGGCTGTGGCCACTTCCCTCCTGTGAAGGGGGATAGTATTTATATTGGATAAATATGTATATTTTCTCCTCAGAGTGATCCCTGTTCAGCAAAGCACTTGAGTATGTGCATATTCAGGTGAGCCCTTAAGCACATGCTTAATTCTGAACATGTGCTTAAGTCCCATTGACTTAAAGTTAAGCAAGTGCTCCCCTGAATAGGAATGCTTTTCTGAACCAGGGCCTACAAAGTTGGAGGGGGTGGACAGATAAATGGTGACATTGACAATGAGGGGTAGGGGAAGACACTACAGAAGGGGACAAAAGAGTACGACAGCTGTCCCTCCCATTCTCTAAACATCACTTCCACAATCTGTACAGTTGTGAAATCGTTCAAAAATTACTACAATATTCATTTCAAAGTTTGTGTATGCATAAAAGGGACTTCAGCTAAAGTGAGCAGTACAGAAATGACTGGAACTATATGAAACAAGGAAAATGTCTTTTTTTTTCCCCCTTCAAAAAAGCCAGTTAAGCTTTTTCAACCCCCTGCCTCCTCTTTTTCCCCCCCCCCCCCCCCCCAAAAAAAGTGGGTCTAAAGAACTAGTGATACTATATTATGCTGCATGGAAACAGGTTTGTGTTTAACTTTTTTCTCCCCCTCTTCTTGTCTTGCTGGCCCATTTGTGTATATGTAACGTTTAAATAAACAACATTTTAATAATAAAAAATAGGAAAAGATTGCACTCAAAACAAGAGATGGGGTGAGAGATCGACTGCTGTTTGCAGTGAGCAGGAAACTCAGCTGCAGTGAGCTCATTTACTTACCTGTGTGCTTCACCACATTGCTTTGAAAAATTGCGACATACACTTATCATATCCTTCCTGGAAAACAACTCACATTCTTCTGTATAAAACCTGAGAAATATCTGTTACTGAAAAAACTTTTCTACCCACCAATGGCTTCTAAAGGAGAAAGCAATTCTATTAGCTATAACTAATTGACACTATTAATGCATGCTTGGCGCAAAATGAATAGGGTTGGCAACTCTAAAGATTGTAAGCAGTTAAGCAAAGACTTACACAGTGTGATTTTTCAGAACTACATGTCAGAGGTACACACAATTGCATGACCAGTTTGTGTTTGCAGTTATTTGTGATTGCATGTGTAAATCAGGTAAGTGTGTAGATGGCTAGTGAGTATAACTAGCTATTTGCATGCATGGCTAACCAATTTCCAGGTGCAATTGTAGCGATTGCATGTGTAAATTAGGAACACAATTGTACATGTTTGCCTGCATGTTACAACAATCAGACCTTAGCCAGTACTTCAATTACTAGTGAAAAGAAGGCCTTGTCTACACCAGGAAAGCTAACGATCCATGATTTACCATCCATGTAGTTCCCTGGGTTGTAGCAACAGTGAAAGCAGTAGTCTTGACAGAAAACAGGTGTTTTACCCGCTCTGACATCCATACTTTCCCAGAGCATACTCAGCCCCTGCTCAAGCAAGAAGTGCCAAATGTGCCTCAGTATGCCAATGTTTTCTGTATTATTCTGCAAATGCATTTGGGTTTAAAAAACACATCTGGGACAACCAGTGTAGAAAATGTTTTTTTTTTTACCAGTGGAATCCCTTTGTCATAAAGAAATATTTATCTTCATACTTCAACTGTAAGCTGTTTGGGATGGGGACTGTCTTTTTATTCTGTGTTTGGACAGCACCTAGCACAATGGGGTACAGATCTATGACAGACTCCTAGGCACTATGGTAATGCAAATACTTAATTGAGAAGGAGGGGGAGCTTATTTATGTATAATAAACCCAAACATTTCTCAGTCAACCCTTATTCATGAAAGGCAAATGCCCAAGCACTTGCATGACTATTATACTTCTAAATAAAGATGGGTCTTAGAGCTATCTGTAAGAGTCTGGGCCCCTATTCATGTCACCCTCCAAAATTCCAGATGTGCAGATTCAGTCTTCTGGTTAGGTCACTTCAGAGAGAGACAAAGTCCTGGATCCAGTTTCAAAGCTTGGGTGGGCTGTGTGGGATTGGGAACCATACTTTAGCTTCAGAGACAGATTTATCTGCTGCAGAAGCCCATGTTCCATTATGCAGAGGCAGTCACCACTAAATTAAGGATTATCTCTTCTGAGTGTTTTGGGCTCAGAATGATTGTTGAACGCCACAGGTGGGATCCACTGTTCAAGTTCAAAGTTTTGTTGGTTTGGTGAGTATTTCAGGATGCTGACACTGATCTGGTAGAATACAGTATGCTGGGGGCTCTAGGGTGATACTGATAGATGTATCAATACAGGCCTGTTGTCCAGAGAAATGAGAGCACTCCCTCGATCTTTACTCACATGGCTGGCAGGGGTGGGTGGAGTAATCAGGGTGTGAACAGGGATTTATGTGAAATAGAAAAAGAAAGTAAACCTGGTGCTGGGCCTCTGTGCTTATAATTTCATTTTTAAGCCTTGAGAAGTTTGGTTGGACTCCAAAGCTGTATCTGTAGCTAACTGCCTAACGGACTCACATATCATAATAGATAATAAAGTGTAAACGGCTCGGGCAATCCTGTCACGTTTCCACTCAAGCGGCACTTCTGCCAGTGCAGTTCGTGTACATAGGTCATGGTCGCAGCAAGGAGGAGGTGGCAGAGAATGGGGAGTGTTGAACAAAGTCTAAAGCCACAGCTCTCTAACGTAGCTGCTCTAAGCTGACAGGAGAGAGGTCTCCCATCGGCTTAACTACTCCAGCCCCTGCAAGCGGCAATAGCTACATCAGCAGGAGTGTTGCTCAGGTGGTGATTTATTCATCCGCCTAAGGGACATAAATTATGCTGACATAAGCTGTAGGGTAGACATAGCCTCTGCTAGCAGGAAATTAACCCCTCCCCCCCCCCCCATCAGACAATGCAAAAAAAGGAGAGCCCTCGCCTTGATCGATTAGAGAGTATAGAGAACAGTCAGAGACTAACCCAAGCATCCACTTTCCAAACAGGCACTGGCCCTCTGGATTGTGCTTACACACATGACCGCTGACAAAGTGACGGGAGGTTTTAATGACTCACAGAGTAGGTCTATACTTTAGTCATAGCCAAGGTAAGGCCACTTTTTAATCAGACAGGGCCAAATTCATCCCTGCCATAACAGAATGCACTATGCTAGGGATGAACTTGGCTGACCAGCTCTAGTCTGTTTTACGTCACCCTAAAGATCCCATGTATCTACTGCTGTAAGACAGCAGAAATAATAACCTGTTGCCACTAAAATCAGTCAGAGGTACAGAAGGGAGTAGAAATGTTGAGCATATTTTAAATAATGGCTCCCCTGACCATAGCCCCGCGTTAATGAATGAAAACTTGAAGCAGAGTGTAAATAATTATATTGTGTTCAGATACACAATGTATATGGACAAACTTGTCTACTTGCCTACTCCAACTCACTGAGACTGGAAACACACATACACACCACTGCAGATCTGCCTCTGCCTAACAGAATGCACTGTGCTACTCTGCTCCTAATAAAGATTTCCCAGCTGTTAACATAGTATCAAAGCCTAAAGACCAAATAAGCGTGTAACTTATCTCTCAGGGCCTCTGTACTGGTTTTATTATTGCACACAATGGATGCAACATTGTGAGAAGAGTGCAAAATGCTATTCCCCACATGTACCCATGCTTCTGAACCTGTTGGTACAGATTTTTTTAAGCGATACCAGTGTTCTTGGAATAAGACTGTCTTGGCTCTGAGAACTCTACGCTTATTTTAGGTTTGCCAACACAATTCTGCGAGAGGAAAACATGTTACTCTAGAGTACAACTAAGGATACAGTCTGCATAGTGCTGAACGATTCCTTGCAGGAAATACTTTCAACTCTAAATGAAGTAAATCCAAGTTGAGAGTGGTTAGTACTTTGCAGGGTCAGGCCCTTTTAACAAGAAGCACCAAGTGCAACAGTCCTTTTTGCAAAGCTTGATAAATAGAGATGAAACCAAATTAAATCTCCCAGTTCTGGAAGCTGCTAAAGCTAGGGACGTTTGGATCTGGATCCAGTTTCTGTGGGATTAGTCCCGTCACTACAGCTAAAACAGCTAAAAGCCATTAACAATTTGTATGTAACAGCACATATGGTTACACAAAAGGGAAGTTGATGTTTTCACTTCTAGGAAGCAAAGACTTGGATACTAGCATGTAAGGTTTTATAATCTTTTGGAGGAAGGTGGGCAGCAGTGATAATGTAAGTGAAAATCAACTTTAGGAAAACTAGTTTGCATAAAATGAGAACTAACCTGAATCTGAACTAAGAGGTTTGAAAAGTTCAGAGCCTTTTCCCCCCCGCCCCCCATTCAAATAATTATTCATTGTTGCTCACTTCATCACATCTGGGGTGTGCCTGGGACTGCCATTTGTATAAATGGAAACATTTGGGATAGGTGGATCTGTTGGATAAATAAAAACTTGATAGAATAAGATAATAAGCCACTTTTAGATTTCACTGATTCACAGTAAATGATTTATCCAATTTAGCCTTTTCTTCTGTTCCTAAAGTCTGTTTTTGTTTCTTGTTTTGTTATTCAAAACTATTCAGCAAATGGTTTCTGCAAACAAATTTTATCCTATGGTTTGTTCATGAACAGGCCAAAAAGAGAATTCATTGTAATTAATTTTTCCAGTCATGTATTTGGTCACATGATATTATTTCTGTTTCCTGATTGGATGACTCAAATGAGATATTGGGGGGAGGGTTCCATCTGCAAATTCGCTATTAGGCAAATAATGAAAATGGATTTTCAGAATGGCCACAAGAACACTTCTGGTAGTGAATGCTCTACCAAAATATTTATTTACACTAGGATTCATGCAACTTTTGTGTTCACTGAACATAGTTGTGTATAAATACAGGCTCAGTTGCAAATAAGCAAATCAATGGGTCAATATCAAACTAGTTAACATCAGTATGTTCTCTCTACAAGTATCGTTAAAAACACTATTTTACTGTGTTGGCCAGCACTCATCTATGAATCTTTGCCCATTTTAGAACCTAAACCAAAACTTTAAATTCTGGAAACACGGGGGCACTTTTGGAGGTGTTAACCTTTCTTCATTTCTCTCTGGGACTCTGCTCCTCGGATTGCCTGCACAGGTTGGGTAACTACATGCCAAATGTCTATTATGACATATCTGTGTGCACACACAAATTAAAGGTGCAATTATGTATGTAGGGGCCACATACAGTTGCATACCTAAGCTATGAAAATCAGACCTTTCAGCTGAAATGAGAATATTGGTAGGAATCAGCACACATCTCAAGCTGTAGTAGCATAGTGGTGAAACAAACAAACAAAAACTTTTAATCCTGTTGGATTAATTTCTTTTAGCATTATCAACTTTCTACAATCCCAGCTTCATGGTTCAATATTAGTTGTGTCAATAATGTACAGGAAGGAAAAAGACATACCGCAAGATCAGATGAGTGAAAAAAGTAAACATTTATCCTATGCCAAGCTACATGTCCCCTAATAAGAGACATTTTGGAGATATTTCAACATTTTCAGATTTGGAACAAAGACAAATTTTAAATTCTCAAAATAGAACTGCTATCCTCTACACAGCTGTAATAGAAATATTTTCTGATTTTAAATTTCTAATGAAGCTCAATTAAAATAAATACCACAAAAGAACATTTATTGAAAAGCACAATGGATTAAATAGATATTCCTAAAGCAGTGTAAATTAATTTCATTGTGTACAAAAATAGCTTTTATACACACATGTACAAAAATTGCTTTTATACATTTTAAAAAGGGTCAAATTAATCCCTCATGTAACTTCATTGACTTCCATTGAGAAACTTAAAATCTGATTTTGACTTAATAAGACAATGAGAATTATCACTGTATATTCTTATTACATATTTCCAAGTTGTCGTTCATTCTGGGAGGATATCCTTTCTACCCCTGTGAAATCACCAATTCTATTCCTGATGTAGCTATTTTAGGCAAAAAATGGGGGACTTCCATTGTTGCAAAATCAGTTTTAGTTTTTATGGATTCAGGTCTGAGTAATTATTTCTATTCAATCCATCATTTAAACAGAGAAAAATTCCCTAAAATATAGTTTTTAAAACATCCCAAAGCACTAAAACAAAAAGGGTAGCTAATGTAAAATGTGTTGATCATGTTTAAAAGTGTTCTGACTACTAAACCACTAGGGTAACTAAATTGATTTTTAAATCAATCTTGTAAAGCTGGTGCAACTGCCTAATGTAGATCCACTTAAACCTGTTAAAGCTTCACTTAAATCAGTTTAGCTTAATTCGGGTAAATTAAATTTACACTAGATTTTCTAACAGACAAGTCCTTAGAACTAGCTATTAAAATGTGAGTTTATAAAAATCAGAAATTAGAGAAAACATCAATTAGATCATCAACTATTGTTTATTTCCCTACTATTCCAAGATTGTTCCATATATTTTTATCTGGGCTTGTCTACAAGGGTACATTGACCAGAATAACTATTGCAGAATAGATCCCCAGCTGAGTGCCTTTATTTCTGATTTAGCTTAACCTCCTCTATTCTAGGGTTTTAAACTTCCACCCTTCACCATAATATCTGAGTACCTTCCTTGTAAAATCAGTAGCAATAGTGAAGTCCCAAGTGGGTTTTATTGAGTGAGTCTCTGGTACTTTCTTTTTTGGGGATCCAAACTCTGCTTGGGAGAGGATTTTTGATTGGCGGAATTTCTTTGGCTGATGGGGTTGTCAACACTGTGAGCGTCATTCTTATAATAGAAAGGCTTTTTCGATGAGGAAGAAAATTTTACAGCATTTCCTAATGAATGTGTCTTATCTGCTCCGGAAAATTATTTTGTAGCTGGATCCCTGTAATCAAGAATGCTTTGTCCCCAGCTCTCACATACTTCATCCTGGGTTTAACCATCTACATTTCCCCAGAGCAGCACAGCTGTCACAGTGGTTCATAGCTTGAAATTCAGCCTTTGATGTAGCTGGGTCTTGCTCCTTATAGTATATTCTCCAGTTCCTCATCCAGTCTGGTTTTAAAATGATTCAATCCCTCTCCCCGCCTCCTTCTCCCCCCTGTTAACAAAATATTCCAGTCTAGAAGATTTCATTGCTATTCAGCCTAATTTTCCCTTTGGTCAATTTCATTCTTAGCCTATACTATTCATCGCACTCCTTGCTGCTTACAACCTTAAATTGTTTGTAGACAATTATCATTTCCTCCCTTAGTCACCACTTGACCATGTTTAGTTCTTTTACCCTTTTCTTAGAAATAAATCCCTCCAGAAAGCTAGTTACTTTTGTTGCTGCCCTCCAAGTTCTCTTGACATTGTTAATAGACCCCATAAGGATAAGGGAGAGTGAGCTGCTGCTAAAGCATTCTTTGTGAGGGCCCCTTTCTTTTGGAATGCTCCTTGAGCCTGGTCCAAAAACCCCAAACCCAAGTAGCCTTCCACAGGCCGGCTGCAGAGTCCATGTGTTTCATTGGAACAGGGCTGTGGTAGTTGGGAGGGGATTTCTGTCTAGGGCAGAAAGTGAGTGGGCTAGGGATTTTAGTTAATATGGGCATCTACCAAATGCTGACTACTATTAGAGATGATTGGGGCGTGGGAATGAAGGAGAAATGCTGCTGCATTCACTCAGGCCCTGAATGAACAAAGATACTTAGATATGTGCTTATCTTTATAAGACACAGGGCTCAATCCTGCCAAGAGGCAAGCATGCTGCTTTGAATCCAACAAAGCACTTGTTTTGACTTTAAGCATGTGAAGTCTTGTTGACTTCAACTGAGCTACACAAGTTTACCCCAGCTGTGGAGAAAAGAACATTCTGTGTGTAACATCCTCGTTGTTTGTACACTGTGAGAGAGGTAACGTTTGAGTTAGTTTCACTCAAGGTTTCGTAAGTTTGGGTGTGTTCCTCCGACTCAGTATGGTAAAGGCAAAACAAGTCAGGCTCTGTGTATGCATGCGGGTTTATGAGGATTTGTCCAACCATCAGTTATGAAAGCAGGAAACTCAGTGAAAAACAAAACAAAAACTTTCTAGCTACAGTAAAGAAGACTCACCTGGAGTGACAGGTTTGTAAAAACCTATTAAAGTTTGGCAAGATATGTATCAGCTTTTGCTTCTCTTCTCTCCCCTCTACCTAACTCCTCTGGGTTTCAGTGTGAAAGTTTTTCCATAGCCCTAATCATAACCTCTGAAAGGCTTCACATTTCTTTAGTTATTACCGTCTGCCCTCACTAAACAGAATATCCTACTGCTCATCAGATATGTATCTTCCATTTGGTAACCTATAGGGACAGAGTATACATTAAGAAGTCAAAAACTGATAAGTTACCAGCTCTGAATCTCACTATGATATGCAATATGGGCAAAGGATACTGAATATTGACCAGCCCAATGACCTATCAGGGTCTTCCAAATATATGCTCAGTGCTTCCCAGACTGATAGACAAAATAAGCTTGGTTCTGGATTTTGGGAAAAGACAGTGCTTTCTATTGCTGTTATGTAACCTCCTCCATCTGACCCAAGACAGAGAAAATCCTAAGCCTTTTCAGGGCTGAAATATATAAACTCATAACACATGCCCAGAGATCTCCCACTGGGATTCATAATAGTACATAAATTGTTTATAACAAAGGAGTTGCCCTGGAATTAGAGCTAGAGAATTGGTGCAGTTTTGAATGGAGTTGAGCCCGTTTACACCAGGTTTGGATTTGGCCCTAAATTCCTATTCTGGAGAACTGTCACAACACAGAGATTGTTTGGCTTCAGTCATGAATGAAGCTCAGTAACAACGTTTTTGAAAACCCAAACTGGAAAAGTTCCCTATTCCTTGTTCCTCATTATGGAGCAGTGCCTTGGGTTTGTGACAATGACTCTTAGAGCACAGCTGCCTGCTTGCTAGCAGCATTTGAAGCCAGCCCAAGCTGCCTTATTTACATACAAAGCAATTGCTATAGTAGCTGGGTGTGAGAGAGAACACCAGCTGTTCTCTCTCTCTTCCTCCTTATTCACTGTGCCAGTTACAAACAGACAGTTTGCAACTCCAAGTTGCAAGAGGTTGTGGGGAATCAGTCTTGCTCTTTTCTATTTCCTTGACAGAAAGGTTTTGTGTTAAAACAGGAAACAAGAATGTGCAGCCCATTCTTATCTGAATTTAGCTCCGAGTGGTCCTTTCTTTTCCTTTCAAAACATGAATAAGATCAAAAATAAAGAAGTGTCAGCATGCTAGTGTTTCAGTTTCTAATCAGTTCACAAATGGCAGGAAATTAGCTTGCTTTCCCGAACATCTGTTCCACTTCTGGCTCAGAAGGTTGGAGGCAAATGCTATCCGTCAAATGTAAATAGTGAGCATCGGTAATAAATATACTTTTCAGTTTTCAAACAGATTCCCATAACTCTATTGCTCATTCATCATATTACGCTACAGCAGAATGCATCGCATTCTCCTCCCGCCATAAGGCATGATATCCTCTGTTAACAGGATGATGAACTGCCTCAGACTGAGGCTCAGGAGACAATATCACAGGCCTGTATACTTGCTGAATACCTTGGAAGCTAGTACAGAATAATGCTTAGCATTTTTCAGGTAACATTTCCAAAAGCTCCTAAATGGCTTAGTTTCTAAGTTTTTGAAAGCATCTTAGGCACTTAGGAGTCTTGGTCTACATTACAGAGTTAGGTTGAAGTAAGGCAACTTATGTCGACCTAGCTCTGTAAGTGTCTACACTACAATGTTGCTCCTGACAATGGAAGTTGCCTAATAACTCCACCTCTGCGAGACACATGGTGCTTAGATCGATATAGTTAGGGCGACACAGTGTCTGTGTAGACACTGCGTTTCTTATATCACCTGTTGGCTGTCAGCCCTGCATGGGGCTCACAGCTGGAGCCCCACACCCTGGGGCCAACAGTCCAATCTGTCAGCCACCCGCAGGGCTCACAGCTTGGATTGTCAGCCCTGGGGCAGCAGGGCTCCAGCTGTCAGTGCCCTACAATGCCTACACAGTTAAGTTGTTGGAAGCGCACCTAGAGAGGATGTGCACCACTGACATAGGGGGTGTAGCATGGACATGAGCCACCGCAGTATTTACTGCCATGGCTTTACATTGAACTCACTTAGGTCAACTTAATTTTGTAGTGTAGACAAGGCTTTAGTCTCATTGAAAGTCAATGGGATCAAGGACCAGATTTTCAAAAGTGTTTAGGTGGCTAGGAGGATTTACAAAAGCACCTAAGTCTCATTGACTTTCAATGGTCATTAGGTGGCAAACCTGCTTAGATACTTTTGAAAATCCCAGGAGGCATGTATCTGCATGCCTAAAGATCTTTGCAAATCTGGTCCTGAGTCACTTTTGAAAATGGGACTTAGGAGCCTAAGTCACTTAAGAGCTTTAGAAAATGTTATCCTTCATCCATAAAGCTGCAAAGCTCTTTAAAAAGGTGAATAAGAATCATTATCCTCATTTGGGGAAACTGAGGCAGAGAGGTGACAGCAATTGCCCATGATTCCACTGAATTCAATAGCGGAACTAGAACTCAGGTCTCCAGATTTAGAGGATGGTGTCCTACCCACTTGCCTTCACTGCTGCTTGTAAGGCCATTTGAGCCAACACACACAAACACTGCACATTTAATAAAAAGCAGCACTACCATTGTGTGTAACTATTCTGTGTTTCTAAGAGGTGCATAAAGCTGATCTAATGAAAGTGGAAGCAACATTGCCTGCTATTGCCAGCACTGCATGAGCAACTCCTATCAATAAACTTTAACAAAAAAGTAGATGGGCAACCCCCCCACAAACAAACAAAAATTGCCTAACTGTTAATAAATATTAGAGCATTAAAGAAGCCAACATAGGCATCATTAACAACAGCTTCATAATTCTTTGTCTCCTAATAAAAGGCACTTCTCTAATGGTTTCATTTCAAATGCAATACTTTGGTGCCAGATTGCGAACCCTTTGTCTGCTCAATAGGATTAGTCATTGTTCTGCTAACTTTACTCACCTAGAGTTGTACTTTACTTACTTGAGTAGTCGAGCAATAGGAATACTTGTGAGTAAAGCAATAGTAGGTGAAATGCACCCATGGGCCAGCACAGGGCACACAGGGCCAGAAGTGAGACTTAATATTCTGTAAATTTTTGCTATCTCTTCACAGGGGTGAATTTCAGTCAGTGGGAGGAAGGGTGGCAGATTCACTATCTTGAGTATCCTGTACAATGAAAACATATGACAGGACTAGATTATGCAAGAATTCCTGATGCTGGGGTAGCTCTCTTGAGCTCAATGTCAAAGTGATCAGCTAAATACACACTAGTGTAAATTAAAGATTGCACAATCTAGCCCAGAATTGCAAAAGTTGAACTTGCACATATTTGGATTTGCCATTACTTATCGAGATGGAATTTCTCACTCTCTGAAGGCTGGTATATTACGTCATGGGCTCTTTTCACCCACTCTGCCTTTGTTTTCTGAGTCACAGAGGCCTACTCTTCCAATATGCAAGGTAATGACACAGTAATCACATCAGACTAGTAGCTTCTGTAGATGGGGAAAACCCGACTTATGAAAGATTGATTTTTGTTTTTGCTTTGGTCACAGCACACTATGAAGTAGCTGTGAGTTCTGCCACTAATAGTTCTACCACTGTGAGAAAATACTTTAACAAAATTGTAAGATCTTCAAGGCAGACCATAGAGCCATTTACATTTGCAACGGTACTTAGATAGCTAAAGAAACAGACAGATGCTGGAGGATTTTTCAGAAGCACCATAGCAGGGTAGGTGCCTAACTTTCATTGGGTGTTAGACACCTAACCTGCTTAGGCACTTTTAAAAATTCCACTAGGCATCAATCTGCATCTATAGGCATCTCAGTACCTTTGTAAAAACATGGACATATGTTTGTGTAGGTGTTTGTTCAGGGCTCTGCACAATGGAATTCTAGGCCTGGTTGGGGCCTTTAAGTCCTACCACAATAAAAATAAAGTTTGAAAGAAGCAAACTAACAGCTAGATTTTGATACCCTGAGTCATTTTGCATTCAATTAGGATCAATATGGAGGAAGATGCTACTTTATGTGCAGAGTGGTGGCAATAACTGTCCCTAAATGATCCAGATTATGATTCAGTATTATCAAGCAAGATTCTGCCACCTTTATTCAGGCTGAGTTGTACCTTGCAGGATAAGTAGTCCCATTGAAATCAATGGCACAACTCAATTGAGTAAGAGTGGCCGAATCTGGCTCTTATGAAGCACTGTCCATTTGTGCTTTTGTTAAACAATCTTACCAACCAAATTCACGAAGCACAATTAGAGAACTATAAATGTCACTTATTTATAGCCTTTGAAAAATTCTTATTAGAAGTTATGTTAAGTCATCGTTTGAAAAAAAAAATACACATTTGTCTGGCTCTGTGTGTGTTTTTTTTAATGGGATTCTAGATATTTTGCCTGTGTGTGTTCGTGTGTTTTTAATGGGGTATATACAGTTACCATTCTACTGTAGATCTGTTTCCCCATCTCACACACATTTATTTTGCATAATATTAGCACTAACCTTTGAGTCACCCACATCCTGGTATGCATCACCACATTTTTCTTATGAAACAGAAGAGAATCTTCGCATACTCTCTGACACACACAGTGATAAATTGCATTTTTTCTCCTCTGTTTCTTTGTGAAAAGAGGCCTGGGTGGGAAAATTCTGACACCAACTCCTACTTACTCTTAGGAGGTATTGTCTATAGAACAGAAATTGATATGCCCTTCAAAAGCCATTTTTGTCTTTATGGTATGCAATTTACAATGCCTGCTTTAAAAAAAAAAAAAACACTGAACATTGTCCCAGTTTTGTTTGTTTCTCAGTCAGTGTAAATGATATAGAAATCATCTTCAGACCTCTGTGGCTTTGTCTACACCTGGAAAATGACCAGATGTAGACAATGCTATGCTACTTTTCCCCTTCTGCACCAGGATTGTAAATAGTTTGCAGTGTTGACAACTCTCATGATTGTATCATGAGTCTTCCATATTTGATGCATTTCATAGTATTTATTTGGTGTACTTAAAAACTCAGCTGCTGGCGTCAAGAGATTACAAGAGAATCTCCGCTTCCATTAGTGCAATATACCCTGTGATACAATAATAACATCAACACGCTAGGACTGAGAAGAAGGAAGGTCCAGTGGTAGGGCCTTAGTCAGGGACTTCAAAAACCTGGGTTCAATTGCCTGCTCCACCACAGACTTCCTGTGTGACCTTGGCCATGTCACTTAGTGCCAGATTTTTAAAGTGCATAAAGATGCAGATAGGATTTTCAAAAGTACCTAGATGCCTAACTTCTATTGACTCAACAGGAGTTAGGCACCTAGATGGTTTGGAAAATCTTACTGGGTGTCTATTTGTCTTTATGCATACCTTTCAAAATCTGGCCCTTAGTCTGTCAGTGGGACTTAGGTGCCTAAATACCTTTGGGGAGCTGGGCCCCAGTTTCCCAGATATAAAATGGGGGATAACAGCACTTACTTTACATAAACTCCTCCTCCTTCCTTTAGCCTAGCTATCACCTCGAGTAGGTTGATTACTTGTATTAACAGAAAACCCTTTCCATCAACGTCGGAAACATCTATGTTACAGTGCTACAGCTGCCACCGTTCCCAATGTATTGTAGGTATACCCTCAGATGCTATGGCAGTGGGGGGCATAAAAGTACCTGGATAGATTAGATAGATAGAGCAAATTTCCCTAATCTAGATAAACTCTCTTAGACTGAATTGGTTAATCTTGAAATTCCTACTCAGGAAAAACTCTCATGAAATTTGTTATCAGGCATTGTATTCCAGACAAACATATATAATGACATATGTGAAAAACTTAAGCATGAAGGAAATTCCCTTTATCTTCATGTTCCAAGTATTCCTTACCTTTTTCTAGTAAACAAACAAAAACAAAACCCAGTCCCCCCCCACACATGTATACATGGCCTATTTATAATAACTTTAATCATGAAAAAGCCTGTATTGTAGCCCATTGATGTTTTGATAAAAGGAAGCAACAGCAATTTTTTTTTTTTTTTTACTAAATCCTGTGTCTGGCTCCAAAATGGGATACTGTAATGATCTGAACCAGCAACAAACATCCCATAAAAAAAGCAACGAAGATAGTCAAATGAAACCACACTATAAGGATTCGGAAGAAGAAATCAACTGGCTGTAAAAAAACTTTTTCAAGAACCCTGAAGCTTATTGCCAGTAATTCAGTACATACCTGACCAAAAAAAAGTTGTCTAACTGGTTTTGTTGTTTCAGCTGTACTGAACGAGGAGAAGCAAACAAAGACTTAGCATTTCAATTAAGTCCAACTCTGACATTATTTTCAAGTAAATATTTATAATCATTGATGTGTCCCATCATCCCAGAGAGAGGCTGGGATACAAGAGTTTTCTGTCTAACAAGTTAATCATTGCAGTTTCTGACAAGGGGTGGGGTGAAGTGTAACATTTACTACCCTTCAGTAGGTATAAAATATTTTGATAGTAAAGAAAAAGCTGATGACGTTTTCTCTGTGATGGAGCTGGTAAATGGACAGTCTCTCTTCTATCCTTAATATTCAACCAGGTCAATTATTAATGTTATCGAAGTGTCACAATCTGAATGAAATTTGCACTACTTTTTTTTCTTAATTCAGAAAATGGACTGCCAAGCAGTAAGATTCTTTCGGCTCTGATGTTATAAACAAATGCTAAAGGAAATCAGGCCAAACTTTATTTCAGTTTCTTTTACATGTGAAACTTCCATTAAGAAGAATACAGTATTAATTTATCTGCTCTGCAATTCTCAAGATGAAGTTAGCAGAACAGCTAACAAGTTTTTGAGAACATGTCAAAAATCTTCTCCCCCAACTGGCTGTTAATAACCCCAAGTGCAGCATTAGCAAGAAATTGCAGATTTTATTGTGACATGGCAACTTCAAAGTAATTGTGTGGTTGTGATTATCCAATTGCAATTCTCTGCAACAGCTGTTAAAACTTAAATTGCAGAACTATTACATCAGACATAATAATGTAGAGCTAGGCAAAATAATATGTCAACTTATAATAGCAAACTTCAAACTTGTATTCATCCATTCATTCTTACTCAGGAAAAACTAAAAGAAATTAACTGAAGGTGGAGAAGGGCCTATGAAAGTACTAATCACCAGACAGAATGGAGACAGCTTATCTCTTTGATCAACAGATACTGGTTTTAAATCACAGGTAAACAGTTCTAAAATGCATGAGACCACTTAAATTGTAATCACCTACATAAAGTATTTTTTTACCCATTGTAATTGAAAAGGGAAGGGAGGGGGAGAGAAGACACGTACCTTTTAACAAAGTTACTAGGTCACCCTGCAAGATTATAAAGTACTTACCACACCCACGCTAACCTTTTGCTAAATGCAGTATTGAATAACTGAAAGAATAGAGTGAATGCATGTAAATTTTTTATAGGTGTGTCTGCAAAATATGAGTGGTTTTGACAACTATTTATTTAGCCCAGTTATTCAGTTGCTCATGTTAACACACACATGCAAATACTCGTGTGGGTCCCTATGCCATAACTATTTAGAAAAGCTGGATGTTGGGAGAAGCAACTATACTCTCTAGGAGTGTCTGGCTTTTCTAGAAATAGAGATGAATTTGCAAAGCTTCATATTTGTCAGGGCATGTTTGCTTTGTTGGAAAAAGGGTCCCTCCCTCCTGCATCATTTTTTCAAAGTGTGATTATTGCTAGTAATATGCTAAGAACAAACGCTAAGAACAATGGATGGAAAGCAATGAAAACCCTGATGAAAGCTTTTCTTATAGTCATTAAACTAGCCTTTTATTTACAAACCTACTGCACCCTTGAAACCTCCCATCTTCTTATTGATTGTTTATAAAGAAATATTTTCCCTTTGTATTTGCATTTGGGGATGATATATATTGTTAATCTAAGAATAAGGAGACTCTTTATTTGCTATTTTAAAAACCTGCTTGCAGTGAACTCTTATTTAATTTCTTTCTATAGTTCTTTCCATGCTGTATGAGTAGAACCTGCTACTCTTCTATGGCCCTATCTAGACCGGGGGGGGGGGGGGGGTCTTGTCTACGCTGGAAATTTGACCTGCAGACCTAGAACATAGCTGCATCAGTCAATTTCCCTATGTAGGCAAGTCCCTATGAGATGTATATATTTCAGCTGAGTTAATTTCAGTTCTGTAAATTTAACGATGTAATACTCATCTTAACACCAATATAAACATAATTTAACACCTTCAGCTTTATTACATAAGAATGGCCATACTGGGTCAGACCAAAGGTCCATCTAGCCCAGTATCCTGTCGTCCAACAATGGTCAATGCCAGGTGCTCCAGAAGGAATGAACAGAACATGTAATCAAGTGATCCATCTCCTCTCACCCATTCCCAGCTTCTGGCAAACAGAGGCTAGGGACACCATCCCTGCCCATCCTGTCTAATAGCCACTGATAGATCTATCTTCCATGAATTTATCTAGTTCTTTTTGAATCCTGTTATAGTCTTGGCCTTCAAGACATCCTCTGGCAAGGAGTTCCACAGGTTGACTGTGTGTTGTGTGAAGAAATACTTCCTTTTGTTTGTTTTAAATCTGCTGCCTATTAATTTAATTTTGGTGGCCTCTAGTTCTTGTGTTATGAGAAGGAGTAAACAATACTTCCTTATTTACTTTCTCCACACCAGTCATGATTTTATAGACCTCTATCATATCCCCCCTTAGTCATCTCTTTTCCAAGCTGAAAAGTCACGGTGTTATTAATCTCTCCTCATACGGAAGCCGTTCCATACCCCTAAAAATTTTTGTTGCCCTTTTCTGAACCTTTTCCAATTCCAATGTAGCTTTTTTTAAATGGGGTGACCACATCTGCACACAATATTCAAGATGTGGGCAAACCATGGATTTATATAGAGGCAACATGATATTTTCTGTCCTATTATCTATCCCTTTCCTAATGATTCCCAAAAGTCTGTTCACTTTTTTGACCGCCGCTGCACATAGAGTGGATGTTTTCAGAGAACTATCCACAATGACTCCAAGATCTCTTTCTTGAGTGGTAACAGCTAATTTAGACCCCATCATTTTATATGTATAGTTGGGATTATGTTTTCCAATGAGCATAACTTTGCATTTATCAACATTGAATTTCATCTGCCATTTTGTTGCCCAGTCACCCAGTTTTGAGAGATCCTTTTGTAGCTCTTTGCAGTCTGCCTGGGACTTAACTATCTTGAGTAGTTTTGTATCATTTGCAAATTTTGCCACCTCACTGTTTACCCCTTTTTCCAGGTCATTTATTAATATGTTGAATAGGAGTGGTCCCAGTACACCACTATTTACCTGTCTCCATTCTGAAAACCGACCATTTATTCCTACCCTTTGTTTCCTATCTTTTAACCAGTTACCAATCCATGAAAGGACCTTCCCTCTTATCCCGTGACAGCTTACTTCACTTACGAGCCTTTGGTGAGGGACCTTGTCAAAGGCTTTTTGAAAATCTAAGTATACTATATCCACTGGATCCCTCTTGTCCACATGCTTGTTGACCCCCTCAAAGAATTCTAGTAGATTGGTGAGGCATGATTTCCCTTTACAAAAACCATGTTGACTCTTCCCCAGCAAATTGTGTTAATCTATGTGTCTGACAATTTTGTTCTTTACTATAGTTTCAACCAGTTTGCCCGGTATCTTGCCAGCCTGTAATTGCGGGATCACCTCTGGAGCCCTTTTTGAAAATTGGCATCATATTAGCTATCCTCCTGTCATTCCGTACTGAAGCTGATTTAAATGACAGGTTACAGATGACAGTTAGTAATCCTGCAACATTTGAGATCCTTCAGAACTCTTGGGTGAATACCATCCGGTCCTGGTGACTTATTACTGTTTAGTTTATCAATTTGTTCCAAAACCTCCTGCAATGACACCTCAATCTGGGACAGTTCCTCAGATTTGTCACCTAAAAAGAATGGCTCAGATTTGGGAATCTCACTGACATCCTCAGCCGTAAAGACCAATGCAAAGAATTCATTTAGTTTTTCCGCAATGGCCTTATCATCCTTGAGTGCTCCTTTAGCATCTTGATCATCCAATGGCTCCACTGGTTGTTTAGCAGGCTTACTGCTTCTGATACACTTAAAAAAAATTTTTTTTTTAAATTGTTATTACTTTTTGAGTCTTTGGCTATCTGTTCAATTTCTTTTTTGGCCTTCCTAATTATATTTTTACACTTTACTTGCCAGACTTTATGCTCCTTTCTATTTTCCTCGCTAGGATTTAACTTCCACTTTTTAAAGGATGCCTTTTTGACTCTCACTACTTCTTTTACTTTGTTGTTTAGCCATGGTGGCACTTTATTGGTTCTTTTACTATGTTTTTTAATTTTGGGTATACGTTTAAGTTGAGCTGCTATTATGAGGTCTTTAAAAAGTTTCCATGCAGCTTGCAGGGATTTCACTTTTGGCGCTGTGCCTTTTAATTTCTGTTGAGGCTCGTTCACCTGCACATCTACCAATGTAATATATGCCATCATGTGTCAGCAATGCCCCTCTGCCATGTACATTGGCCAAACCGGACAGTCAGAGAACACTTCAACCTCCCTGGTCACTCGATTACAGACCTCAAAGTTGCAATACTGCAACAAAAAAACTTTAAAAACAGACTCCAACGAGAAACTGCAGAATTGGAATTAATTTGCAAAATAGACACCATTAAATTAGGCTTGAATAAAGACTGGGAGTGGATGGGTCATTACAGAAAGTAAAACCTATTTCCCCATGCTATTCCCTACCCCTCCCCCCCCGTTACTCACACCTTCTTATCAACTGTTGGAAATGGGCCATCCTGATTATCACTACAAAAGGTTTTTTTTCTCTTTCTGATAATAGCTCACCTTAACTGATTACTCTCCTTATAGTTACTATGGCAACACCCATTTTTTCATGTCCTCTGTGTATATATATCTTCCTACTGTATTTTCCACTGCATGCATCTGATGAAGTGGGTTTAAGCTCATGAAAGCTTATGCTCAAATACATTTGTTTGTCTCTAAGGTGCCACTAGTACTCCTGTTCTTTTTCCTCATTTTTGTGTAGTTCTCCTTTCTGAAATTAAATGCTATCGTGTTGGCTGCTGTGGTGTTTACCCCGCCACAGGGATGTTAAATTTAATTATATTATAGTCACTATTACCAAGAGGTCCAGCTATATTCACCTCTTAGACTAGATCCTGTGCTCCATTTAGGACTAAATCAAGAATTGCCTCTCCCCTTTGGGGTTCCAGGACTAGCTGCTCCAAGAAGCAGTCATTTA
Source organism: Terrapene triunguis (assembly GCF_002925995.2). Taxonomy (NCBI): domain Eukaryota; kingdom Metazoa; phylum Chordata; order Testudines; family Emydidae; genus Terrapene; species Terrapene triunguis. The sequence continues at coordinate 13,912,122 of NW_020664481.1, forward strand.
AGGTGGCAAGAAACTTTCTTTCTGCATCCTGTGCTGAGGTGATATGTACCCAATCAATATGGGAATAGTTGAAATCCCCCATTATTATTGAGTTTTTAATTTTAATAGCCTCTCTAATCTCCCTGAGCATTTCACAGTCACTATCACCATCCTAGTCAGGTGGTCGGTAATATATCCCTACTGCTATATTCTTATTATTAGAGCATGGGATTACTATCCATAGAGACTCTATGGTACAGTTGTTTCATTTAAGATTTTTACTTCATTTGATTCTACGCTTTCTTTCACATATAATGCCACTCCCCCACCAGCACAACCTGTTTTGCCCTTCTGATATATTTTGTAGCCTGGTATTACTGTGTCTCATTGATTATCCTCATTCCACCAAGTTTCTGTGATGCCTATTATATCAATAGTCTCATTTAGTATGAGGCACTCTAGTTCACCCATCTTATTATTTAGACTCCTAGCATTGGTATATAAGCACTTTAAAAACTTGTCACTTTTTAGCTGTCTGTTACATAATGTAATTGAATGGGACTTTTTTTTCATTTGACTGTTTCTTATCAGATCCTACCTGTATTTTATCATCTTCCATCCTCTCCTCCTTGTTAGGACATAGAGACTCTCTACTGATAAATCCTCCCCTAAGGGATGTTGCTCTTTGAACCACGTGGTCCTCCGCACCTGTCAGCTTTCCCCCAGCCCTTAGTTTAAAAACTGCGCTATGACCTTTTTAATTTTAAGTGCCAGCAATCTGGTTCCATTTTGGGTTTAGATTTATTGAGGTCTTGTCTACAAGTACTTATACCAGTATAACATATTCCCATATGGAAAGGGGTATTAACCTTACAATTATAAACACCTTGTATCAGTACAACTATGTCCACACTAGGGTTTGTACTGGGATAACGATTTTAGTAACACCCCATCCTCCAACAAAATAGTTATGCTGGTACAAAAATTGTGCATAGGATTATACACATATATACAGAATTATTGTGTAAAGGGATTATACAGTATTCATTTCAGTTAGCTCAATTGACTAACTCAATTGAAATATACACCTTTTTACTAGTCCAGATGAGGCCTGTATGTGATTACAGTAGTTGATGCCATACAACATAGCAGTACTCACATACAGTTAACTTTTGTAACAATCCTATGAACCTAGAGTACCAAAACTGGGAAGGTGTGTTATGATTGTCAGAGTGGCTGACGGGAGTCAGAACTCCTGTGTTCTATTTTCAGCCCCAGCAAGGAGACGCTTACGTGCCTCAGTTTACTTATAAAATGGATATGTTGATAACTGTGATGGGGTGAAGCCCTTGTGTAGCCAGGAGGGAGGAAATTAGATTGGGTGATTGATAACCCAGCCAGAGAGATGGGAAGGACTTCCCTTTCTTCCCACTCCCACCCCCACCCCAATGGGTTCTAGGTGGGAAGCCCTTTTCAAAATTTCCTGACTTTTAGCTGGAAGTCAAAGTTGCAGGAGGAAGGGTCACCTGGAGGAACATGGGCCTGTAGGAATTTAGTTATAGATGGTATTCCTTGTTGGTTGTTTAGGGTTTTGGGGGTTTTTTTTCAATACTTAAAATAAACTTGGTAGGTTTATCTAAGCCCCTCTGAACTGGGTCTCTTTGCTTTCTTGGATTGTCTTGCTGCGATACTCTTCCACAATAATTAATAACAACATAACTCACTGGAATTATCTACATTAGTGAAAATTGCACTAGCGTGTTGGTCCTGAACTGCTTTACAAACACTCTCAGATACATGAAAGATAATAAGATTCTTACTGACAATGGTACTAGACATTTGTACTATCAATGTAAAATAAAGCTTCTTGTGAAGATCTCCAGAAATTAAACAAAAAATCCAGTTTAAATAGCAGATTGTTTGCAGAAACAGAGCCTTGCATTAACAAACATTTACCACAATCTTAACTTATATGCAGCAAATTAGATAATTATTGTTTGTGTGGTTGGTTTGGATTCTTTTCAGTGGGAGTATTCATAGAGCATAAAAGTTAAGCATGTGCATAAATCTTTATTTGGGATCAGGGCTCCAAATGTGTTGCAATAAGCTATAATAAAAAAATTAAGTGACTGTTCCTTTGAATAATGAAATTCTACTGTTCACGCATCTAGATTTAGGTCTGATCTACACCTAAAACTTAGGTCAACCTAGATACATCTCTCAGGGCCGTGAAAAATTTCACATCCTGTGTGACGTAGTTAGGTCTACCTAACCCCTACCATAGACACAGGTAGGTGGATGAATGAATTTTTCTGTTGATCTAGTTACCATCTCTTGAGGGGGTGGAAAAACCTTCCTGTCACTGTAGTAAGCATTTGTGCTACAGCAGTGTAGCTGCAGCTGTGCCACTGTAGAGCTTAGATATACCAGTCTGTCAATAATGTAAAATAGAATCTACATAAACTTCTAAGAGTTTATTTTGTAAGTGTCTTTTAGTTCCTAAACAATAGTGGCTGGTAATTTATATATGCATGAAAGGAAAACATAACTGGCTGAGCAAAGCAAGGGCCTACACTCCACTTGATGACACTTCTGCCTATGTGTGACACAATAACTTTTGAACACCATTTCATATCAAAAAGTTTGCAGTTTTTATAAACAGGGAGTACCCGAGCCTTTTACATTTGAAAGAGGGGGGAATGGGAAACACACAGAGCCATAACAGGATGGAAGGGGATGGGGAGTTGCAGGGAGTGTCTGAAATAAAGGTGGGGTGGCACATAAGTAGCTCACCGATGGGTAATGAGAGATGCAAGGAGTCCATGGTATATGTGATAAGCTCCAGACTGTATTTTAAAAACACTCTAAGCAAGGCTTTACCCTGCTCATGGGAGATGTAGTCCTGCCTGGAAGCCTGGCCCATACGGGAGAAGTGGACACGAAGGAACTGAATTACAGCTCTCATGAGGCAATGTGGATTCTGGGGGAAATATTTTGATTTGTAAATTGAAAAAACAGTCTAAATTTTCCACAGAAAGTAGCCATCGTGTGCAAAAAATTGTTTTGTCAAATACCCACTTTTTGCTCAGAAAACAGTTTTGATGGAAATCTTTTGACCATATCCCTAGTCATAACTAAAGCCCCAGTCCTACAATGTGATTGGCTGGGCTTAAAAAAATTATTTGTCTCAATGAGTTTCACCTTCCTCCATTTATTGCACTTTCTCTCAATGCTTTTCCCCATCACACCCGCCTCCCCTTTGCCATAGATTCAGCAGAGGGCTACTGGATATTTGCCCCTGTTTACTTTGATAAGCACTAAGCAGACTTGTGAAATATAATATTCTCTGCATTGCTTTAGTCTAAATTTGTCTTCACCATTACATTTGGTTTTGGTTTCCTTTTCTCTGTCTCTTCAGCCATGCACAGATAAAAGCTCAATTTCTTCAAACAGCTTACTCAATATGAAAAAAAAATACTTAAGATTTGTCTCCTCATTCAATAACTCAGGCTTTCTCCAGGGGTTAGACAATATAGAGCACAGTCACAAGGTATCTACAGTGATGGGTTTCCTTTTCATTGTCTTAAAGCTTCCCAAACAATATACTTATATGCAACATCCCTCTTCCTTTGTATCAGCAGTAAATTCATTTTTCATTTACCTTTACCATTTTTCTTTATCATCTGCCAGCCTTTTAAAGTCAGTAATTACTCACCATAATGTGGTGGAAAACAGCTGAAATCATAAGCTCAATGCTCTGCTAGCTAAGGGGTTTAATATTTGGTAGGTTAATCTCTCATTATATTTGCTAAATTGCTCAAAGTTAAATAACTTCATTCATTTCTTTTATCCTTTTATCTGGCTTTAGCGGGCTAGACCCTTCTTTAGAAATGAAGGGGGCACAAAATAGAACAAATGATCAGCCAAGCTGTACTGTAGTTAAGAAGCAGACCTGTCAGTTAAGGAAGATACTCTGAGGAAAGGTTCTTGCATCTGTAACAATCTGAAATAAATTAGCTGTGAAAAATAATAGAAAGCTTTTGAAATTGGATCAAATAGGACAGAGAGCCTAATCCTGCTCCCAATGAAGTCAACTTCAAATCTTCCCCTTATTTCAATGGGAGCAGAATGTGACCTAACGTTTGTTTTTTGAGGGGATTTTTTTAAACTTCCCAACCCCTGCCAGAATGTTTGCAAAAGTTTTGAAATTATCTTAAGTGAGCATAAGGGCATTTTATTACTTTCTCAAATGATGGTGGGGTAAGAGGAGGAGGAACCATTCTTTCACTCGGAGATAAGGTCTTTTAGGTTCTATTTTGAGTACTGTGATTAAATATATCTATACACAAACTGGAAATATAGTTGGAGTGAGATGGAGAGAAAAGAAGAGATTTCTGAGGGTTAACAAAAACAAACAACCCAACCCTCTACCTAAAAACATACTAGGGCAAAATTCTTCCATCAGAACTGCATAGAATAGCTGACTTCCAGTTTTCAGCTCCTGCTGGCCAAACAATAAATCCATCTGATACAGAGTAGCAGAGCAGAATATAGAAAGAAAACAAATCTTCTATGTGCTAGAGAACTAAAGATCTGAGAAATTTACCCTAAATATACAAATGCATCTTGGGATAAAAATAGACACAGAACTGTCATCACACTTTGACCCATATTTTTTCCATACAGGGTTGTGGTCTACACCTGTGACTTATCTGTAGTGCACCATCTTACAGTCAGACTCTTACTTCCAGCTTCACTAGGGGAAGTTTCTCTTTCTTTGTGTTGCCTACTTGTGTAGATGGGGAACCAGCTTCCAGTGCTGTCTTAACCACTGTATTAATGCTAACTTTATGTCTGATCATGAAGCCCTTATTTGTGTGAGCAGTCCTCATGTGACTAGTCCAATTGACTTCAGTGGAACAGCTCCCATAAGTTTTGCTGAATGAAGCTCTTTTGCGTCTTTGTCCCCTGCCTCTGACTGTTTTTATTTGTATTGCACTATACTGGCTCCTGAGTATCTGACTGATAATCATAAATACAAAAAGTTTCTTTGTTCCTTTTTCTTACATGTGAGTTATATAAATGCAGAAGTAAAACATCCAACTTGGTACATAGGGATGCACTTCTGCAAATATTGCATATTTCACTTTTTTTCATACTTCATTTACAATGAAATTGGTGGTTTTCAGATTCAGTGTAAATGCTGAGGGGAAGCTGAAGGATCTGATGTGAAGGGAGTTGAGAAACAATAGGGAAATTTTTGAACTTGCATGTGGGTGGCGGTCGGTGGAATGGTGATTGTGTATTGTTACTGCTGCGTCTCAGCAAATGGCTTGGATGCGGTAACGATGCTGCCTTTGGTGGGACACTTCAGAGAGTATCAATTCAGGGCAGGTTTCAAAGTAGCAGCCGTGTTAGTCTGTATCCGCAAAAAGAACAGGAGTACTTGTGGCACCTTAGAGACTAACAAATTTATTTCAACATAAGCTTTCGTGGGCTACATCCGGAGAAGTGAGCTGTAGCCCACAAAAGCTTATGCTGAAATAAATTTGTTGGTCTCTAAGGTGCCACAAGTACTCCAATTCAGGGCAGATTGCTTAGAGCAGGGCAGTCACAGCCCAAGGCTGGGGTTTCTCCACCTTTAAGGCACACCAAACCAGCCAGAGAAAGACTTTGGTTTTACCCCACTGGCTAACCATAAGTCATACAAGCAATTCCCTTAGACACTCCAGTTTCCCAGTATCACCACCAGTGCCACTTGTTATGGGGACAAATGGTTATGAAAACCAATACCTCAGTAAAAGAAAAAAGGTTCTTCTGATCCCAAAGGACCAAGCCCCAGGTCAATATACAAGTCAGATCTTACCCACAAATCATGCTGTTGCCAATCCTTTAGAATCTAAAATCTAAAGGTTTATTCATAAAAGGAAAAGGATATAGATGAGAGTTAAAATTGGTTAAATGGAATCAATTACATACAGTAATGGCCAAGTTCTTGGTTCAGGCTTGTAGCAGTGATAGAATAAACTGCAGGTTTAAATCAAGTCTCTGTAGTACATCCACAGCTGGGATGGGTCATTCAGTCCTTTATTCAGAGCTTCAGTTTGTAGCAAGGTTCCTCCAGAAGCAAGAAGCAGGATTGAAGACAAAATGGAGATGAGGCAGCTACCTTTTATAGTCTCTTCCAGGTGGAAGGACACCTCTTTGTTCTTACTGTGGAAAAGTACAGCAGCAAGATGGAGCTTGGAGTCACATGGGCAAGTCACATGTCCATCTATGACTCAGTTTGCAGGCCAACACCATTATTTACATGTTAGGGTACGTCTTCACTACCCGCCGGATCAGCGGGTAGTAATCGATCCCCGAACGCGCTCCCCGTCGACTCCGGAACTCCACTGGGGCGAGAGGTGGAAGCGGAGTCGACGGGGAAGCCGTGGCCGTCGATCCCGCGCCGTGAGGACGCGAGGTAAGTTGATCTAAGAAACGTCGACTTCAGCTACGGTATTCTCGTAGCTGAAGTTGCGTATCTTAGATCGATTTCCCCCCCCCCCCAGTGTAGACCAGCCCTTAGTTTGAACGTTCCCAGGAAAGCTCAGATGTGGATGGGCATCTCCCAAAGTCCATTGTCAGTTAAGTGTTTCTTGATTGGGAACTTACTGAGAATAGTCCCTTCTCAAGAAGCTGACCAAATGCTTCACTGAGGCTACTTAGAATCAAAACACATTGATATACAAGTACCTAACCAATATTCATAACTTCAACTACAAAAATGATTCACACACACAGATAGCATCATCATAACCAGCAAATCATAACCTTTCCATAGACACCTTACACGACAACCTTTGTACAATGTTTGCGGCAAATATATAACAGTGGTTGCAACAATGATCTATACGGTCACAGGTTATGTCAGTAACGTCACAGATGCATGTGGTACAGTCTGGCTGCAAGTGCCCAACAGAGACCTCCTCAAATTAACAACGTGCCAGCTCCAGGTCTGCACTGATGCTTCCCCTATACACAGACAGAGTCACACACTCACTTTGGAGACTTTGAACCAGAGAACTAATTGACTAACTTAAAAAAAAAGAAAAGAAAAAAGCTTGGCATCTATGCACACAATCCTATCCACACAAAAATCAGTGGAAGTTTCGCCATTGCCTTCAGTGGGAGCAAAACTGGGTCCACATAGGCCAGGCATGTGCAATGCTAAGAGCCCTCACAGGAGAGGTATAAGGGCTAACGCCATTGGGCACTCCACATGCTCCAGCGCATACTGCTTCACCTTCCTGATCAATGATGTAGTTAGGTGCTATTAATGTGGTTAGGTGCTAGGCACCTATCTGCATCTTTAGATGCTTAAAAAATACTTAAAAACTGGCCCTAACTGCTGAATAAGGGCTTCATCTTGTGAGGTGCTGGGCATCCTCTACTACAGAGGCAAGCGGACTCAGCATCTGCCAGGAACCAGCCCCCATCTATCTAGCAGATGAGATGTTACCTTTTAGATAACAATAACAAAGATTATATGAACAGCTTTCCCCTGAAACTATTCATAGCAGAATCTTTGAATCATCTCAGATAGAATAATGCCATTGTGTTATGAGAGAGAGAATCTTGCAGTCAAGTCTAAGCCTGTGTCTAAATCAGGCTTTTCTGGCAATAAATCTCCCACTCTTTCTAATACCAATGCAGCTTCTCCAGTGGAAACAATGCTGGGTCCTCTAGTGTGGGCCAGATCCCCACGCTGCTGGCATTTCTTAACACCATGTCACAGAGACCTGCTCTAATGCCTAATATCTATGTTAGGTACTTATCTGGCCTGCATTATCATGCTATCTGAGTGCCTCACAATCTTTAATATATTTATCCTCAGTACACCCCTGTGAAGTACGGCAGGTCTCCTACAGATGGGGAACTTAAGTAGAGAGACTGAATAATTTGTGTAAGATTACACAGGAGGTCTGTGGCAGAGTAGGGACTCAAATCCATGTCTCTGAAGTCACAGGCTAGCTCGCTAACCACTGGACCACCCTTCCTCTCCTTGTTACATATGCCCTTATGTGAAGGTGTTAGACTTTTAGGGTGTGTTGTGATTTTCCAAAAATGCTCAGTGTTGGCCTAGAGCTGTATCTACATGGGGAAATAGCCCCCAAGAGCTATACCACACTAGCTCCCTGTGTGGACTCTCTTATTCTGCACTAAACACACCTTTGTGGACTAAGCTAAACCTCAAAATAGCACTCCTGATGCAGAATAAATGTTCACATGGGAAGCCATTGTGGAATAACTATTCCTCTTTAACTCCATACCCTGGAGTATTTCATAGTAGCTTCCCTGTGTAGACAAGCCTTGCTCTTCTTCTGCTGAAGTCAATTATTGCTTTCTATCATGACATGTTGTCCCTGTAAGACCTACTCCCAAAGGCATTGGACAGAGAAACAAATGTGCGTAGGCAGTCTCCATAGCACTGCAACCAGACGTTCTCACTTCTTTTGCTAATACTTAGCTTCACTTTTCTACTTGTACCTCATCCCTCTTTTGTACTTATAAAAAGCAGAAGAAAGGAATCCATGAGTCCTTCTAACAGTCTGTGGGCAATCCACAGCTTTTACTGTTGGAAGTTACTTACCTTGGAAGTAAAGAATTATGAAGCGAAGGTTATAGAAAGAGATATTTACACGGAAGGGAGGAATCCCACAGTACTAGATTTCTTGTATGAATAATTGTTTTGTCTCTCACTTTGGGTCTGAGTCATACATAGGGTGACCAGACAGCAAGTGTGAAAAATCGGGATGGGGGTTAGGTGTAATAGGAGCCTATATAAGAAAAAGACCCAAAAATCGGGACTGTCCCTATAAAATCGGGACATCTGGTCATACATTTTGTCTTTATTGGGGCCTTGGTAGGTTGAGTGTTACACTACTACCAGATTTGTGGGAAGGGTAAGGGAAAGTAAATAAGGTAATTTGAGTAGTTAAGGTGTATGCTGAAGGAGGGTGCTGCCTGTAGCAATTTGTATGATAGCAATTCTTTGGCATTCAGTCCTGCTTTCTTATCACGCCTAGGACTGTACAATGGGGAAACCAGAATTGTTAAAACTTAGGAAAGTCGATGTTCTATACGTAAATGCATTAGTAGATATTTCATTGCAAAGAATCTGTACATCCTGAAGCTGTGTGGGCTAGTGTTAAAACAGTATGTGCAGCTCTATTCCTAGCTTTGTGTTAAATAACTCTCTGGGCCTCAGTTTGTCCATCTGTGAAATGGATATAATGATTGTCTATCAATGGCATTGTGAGACTCAGTTAATTGTTTATTCTGCATTTAAATGACCAGCAGATGAAATGATCCTTATAGCGCAATGTATTAAGCACTGACCCTGCAAAAATTTACGCACTTAGATAAAATCCATGGCAAGATTGGAGTCTTTCCTGTTACTTTGAATTATGTTGTTGCTGATGTTTCAAGAACATGAGTAAAGGAATTTTCTCCTAAAGAACAAAAGATCAAATGAGAGAGAGATTGTCAGATGTACAGAGTTGAATCTTATATTAATAATAAAATTACAGGTAATATTGAAAAAAATACAGAAAAGTGTAAACAAGCTTGTTTAATCTATGCTCATACCTGTTTAGGGTTCATGGGCTATAAATATTCAAACAGAATATTAAGAAAACATTGGATGATTCTGAGTTTTTGTGGATATACTTGCATTTAAAATTTCAGATTTCACGTTCTGCAAACGTTATCCCATCAGGGGAAAGAAGCAGATCACATGACCTGCGCATCGTTCAATACAAGCCAATATTGTTGAATATCTAATTTCAGACAATGGACGTTATCAATAAAATGCCCACAATGCATTGACCAAGGTTTCTTTGTAAAAATTACTCCCTGAATAATTTTGAGTATCAAATAAATTAGAGTAACTCTCTCAGTTTTTAGTGATCAGAAACAGGAGGAATTTACTTAATAAATAATTTCTCAAGAATTGCTTTTCCAGTTCCGATAACCACACTCTTTATAAGATACAGAACATTAACATCCTTCTGTGTAATAAAACCAATGCTGACTAAAAAAAAATAATCAAGGAACCATATTTTTAATGCAAAGAAGAAATATCTTGGGGCTTGTTTGAAGCTGAGTACACCTCTACCCCGATATAACGCTGTCCTTGGGAGCCAAAAAATCTTACCGTGTTATAGGTGAAACCGCGTTATATTGAACTTGCTTTGATCCACCGGATTGTGCAGCCCTGCCCCACCCCCAGAGCACTGCTTTACCATGTTATATCGGGTCGCATTATATCTGGGTAGAGGTGTATTTATTAATGATATAAATATTTACTATATCACTTGAATGAACAGCAGCAGCCTGAGAGACAACATAAAAAGACATGGGGGAAAGCATTTCCCTCCCCAATCTTGCAATCAAATCTTTATTCTTCCTTCTGATATGTCTAGAGCAAATATCTTTGAAAACATACACTTTGGACATGTTCAATAGTTTCTTTACCTGAAAAGTGATTGATTGATTAATTATAGTACACTGACTATAAAAATCACCACTTTTTTTTAGGGCAAATCACTCAGCCATTGAAGTCAGTGAGGCTCTGTGAGGTGGCAGGGTTCCTGAGCCTGGGCTCCAGCTTGAGCCCGAATGTCTACACAGTAATTTTTAGCCCCACTCAACCAGGCCAGCCGCACCCACGCCATGGGTCTTTTATTCCAGCATAGATTTACCTCAGCAGGCTGTTCCCTGGTTCTGCTTGCAGGATCAGGGCCATGTTTTGCATTTATAATGAGGGCCCCAGGTTCCAAAGTGCAACCAATGAGGATAACTCGACATCTCTGGCCATTTCAAATTTGCTCAAGCAAAGACCACATTTTAAAGCAACAATTGTATTTGTCAGAGCGGCATCCAGCCAAAATTCTAAACAGGTAACCTGGTCAGTTATAAAGGCTAGCTTTGTGAGGATATCTGAATTTCTGGAATTCAAACCCACCAAATTTGTTCAACGAACTAGAAAGCGTTTCTATTTATTGTCAGAAAGAATTAGAAAAATTCCCAGCTTTGTTTTTTTAAGCCTGTGATCAAATAAAATTGAAATGTATTTGGAATCTCCATTACTCAAGATTTGAGATGCTTCTATACACTCAGTTTGTCCATGGACCACAACATTAGAAAATCCATTCATGAAATAACAAATACTGCAATTTCCTAGTGACTCGGTCCTAGAAATGGCCTCATATAAAGCTTCCTTAGTAAAGACGCAGTATAACATGTATGCAGAAAACGAATGTCAGTGTAACGTAAAAGGCTTAAAGGTGATCTGCAAAGGCTTTTTTAAAATGACGTGATGCTGGTAGACTAGGTGGCAGCTCATGCCAAGGCCACTGGGCCTCACTGAACACTGTGAACTGCCTAGCTGGAAACCAGTCTGGCTTGCCTGTTTGTTAGTATTATTAAAATAGATATTCGAGTTATAAGAATGTGCTTAGTGCTTAGACTTTATGAAATGGTTGTAGGACGCTCCATATATTATTCTTACTTATAATACCTGTACCCCATGTAATAAGGTAATACTCAAGTGTTTGCTTTATAACTATACAAATATTTGCTGACTATAACCTCCCCCCCCCCCGCCCAGTGAGGGGTGCTCAGGTGCTCGCAGGCAGACATATAGCACAGTTTGCAAAATGCTGGTTGTCCTAAATAGATTTCTTTATCAGCTGTATTTAATTTGCTTTTTCTTACAGTGCTCTGTGGGAAGGCCATTGTGTGGCTGGACCATGAGGGAAGGTACAGAGCTCTTTCTCTCTGCTAATTTGAATTTGGTTCCTCCCCTAAAAGCTAAGCAAAATATTACATTTGCATTGTTCAGTTGTTTGCTGGCTCTCCCCCAACTAAATTTACTTTTTTCTAATGTAATGATACAGATTTTGACTGTACTTGATTAGAGAATTAGTTTATTTTCCTTGGTGACTAATGCTCATCTGAGCAGTTGTTACACAATTTCCCTCTCCCAGCTATCTCATAGTAGAGTCCCTCTTCTCCTTCCCCATCTGGTAATACTGAAAGTGAAAAATCATCTATGGTGTAAATGTAAACAACCTACTACTGCCTTGTCCCCATCTGGAAGAAAAAGACAACTTACTCCATCTAAAGCTTTAACAAAGTGCATTTTAAACTTTCCAAATCTCTCACATCATTGCAGAACAAATATTGTATAAAGGCTGAGGAAATAGATTATATTCACTACATTGGCTGTTCTATGGCATTGTAGAGAAGGCTCAAGGAGGCAGACCATGTATCCTAGTAGATAAGGTACTGCGCAGGAAATTAGGAGTTGTGGGTTCAAGTCCTGGCTTTGCTACAGATTTGCTGAGTGACCTTGGGCAAGTCACTTTCCCACCCTGTGCCTCAGTTTATCTATCAGTGAAATAGGGATATCAATACTGATCTCCCTCATAAGTCATTTTGAGATCTATGGCTGAAAAGTGCTATGTAAGAACCAGGTGGTTATTGGATGACTATAAATGAAATGGAGAAAAGCAGAAGAGTTTAGGGTTGATATTGCCTGTTCACAGACTAGCGCTCAAACAGTAGATTATGTATCAATTACATTGGCTTTGGGGAATATTATCTCCAGATGATTTTTTTCCCCATGTTCCTCATACCTAATATTCAGGAGCAAATATATGGGGAGCCAGAACAGCTTCAAAGTTGATATACATGTATTTTCTCCACTGATTCACAAGTAGTGGGAGTTCTGAGAAAACTGCACTCACAAGAACATTTGCCATCCACTCAGTATTCCATGATCAAGTCTCTTTCTGATCAAGCTTATTTAAAAAAAAAAAAAAAAAAAAAACACCAAAAAAAACCCAATCTGAACTCCATTGCTGTCTGGCCTGTCTCAAACTAAAACGAAGATCTTCCAATCTCAAGCCTTTCAGCATCATGGCTGAGCATCACCCGAAATTCATTCTAGCTACTATAAAGCTGTGAGACTGCCATAGCTTTTGGAAGAGTGAGTTGGATAAGCAGATACAGATAAAATGGGACTAGAAAGACACTGTGAAGATTTGGAGTTGGTTTCTACTTGGGCCTGGGCATCCAGAAGATAAGATGGCAGCTGCAAAGCTTGTGAATGGGGTACTTCCATTCACAGGTGATTGATTTGTTTCGGCTGAGAAAACATTCAAATTATTTCAAAATACTGAAACCATTGTGAAGATTAAGGCCAATAGCTCCCCTCATCCCACAATAATACACAGAAAGATCGATGCACCTATTCAAAAACAAGATAAAGATCTAGACGATCCCAAACTGCACTGCAGCAATCTAAATAGATTTATCATATCTGGTGATTCCCATTCAGATTTTGAGACGCTCCTAAAAACCAGCTGGGTGTCTCATGAGGCTACCTAGTATGCAAACTACTAAAATGACATTAATAAGTCATTTTGAATGTGAAACGCTAAAAAACAAAAAAACAACAAAAAAAAACCACACCCAGGAAATTTGCTACCACACCAATTGGCTTACAAAGACTGTAAAATGGCAGGAATAGGTGGACTTATTGCTGCTGAGCAGAAAGTGTTTGTTTTCAGAAGAAAACTCACCAAAGACTAAACCAGTGGTTCTCAGCCAGAGATACATGACCTAGGCCCTAGGGTACCAAAAGATATTTGCCTAGTTTTACAACAGGCTATGTAAAAAGCACTAGTGAAGTCAGTACAAACTAAAATTTCATACAGCCAATGACTTGTTTATACTGCTCTATATACTATGCACTGAAATGTAAGAACAATATTTATATTCCAACTGATTTATTTTATAATTATATGGTAAAAATGAGAAAGTCAGCCATTTTTCAGTCATAGCATGCTGAGACACTTGTATTTTTATGACTGATTTTGTAAGCAAGTAGTTTTTAAGTGAGGTGAAACTTGGGGGTACGCAAGACAAATCAGACTCCTGAAAGAGGTACCATAGTCTGGAAAGGTTGAGAGCCACTAGATTAGACCATCAAGGTACCATTTTACTGTGGTCTCATAAACCAGCATCTGTGGCTACTATGTTCATGCAGCTTGTGGAAATGAAGTGTTAGACAATGTGAGTAGGGAAAATGGAAAACACATCTCTGCATAAACCTGTTTTCTAACAATATCAAATGCTAAAGGCTGGGTGGGTATTACATAAAGGGGCCTGATTCTTAGCTATATAAATCAGCAATCTCAGTTGACCTTAGCGGAACTATGCCAGTTTATGCCATCCAGGAGTGAAAGTGAGCCAGTAGGGGCCGGTACGGTGTACCGGAAGAAGCCGGGAGTGGCCCATATGCAGTCCACGTTAAAGGGCTGCCGACGGGGAGGCAAAAGGGGCAGCGACATTAAGGAGGGTCCTCTGCAGTGGCAGCATTTTAACGTTGCTGCCCCTTCTCCCTCCCTCCCCCTTCCCCCCCCCCCCACCCCCGTCATTAGCCCTGCCGATAGAGACCCAATGACGTTAAAGCGCTCCCCCTTCCGCCCGAGGCCCAGCCCCCGTACTGGTAAGAATTTATTACTACTTTCACCCCTGATGCCATCTGAGGATCAGGCCCAGGCAATGTAATCCAGAATAGCAAATCCTAGCACATGTTGCTTAATTGGTCTCATGCCACTATTACTGTATTCATAAATGAGCTAATAATGCCTGACTGCAACTGACATAGGCATGAGTCAAAGAAAAATGAGTGGGCTCATTTGTGACCAAACCTAGGTAAAACTTATCATCTAAGACCCAGATTTCTAGAACTGCATGCACATAATTGTCATGATTTCAGGCAAAACTGCAAACTGCACATACAGATGCCACATATCTGGTCATTTATGTGGAACTGCAATAATTGCGCGTACATATTAAATGTGCAGCTGTGCTCACACTTTCAGAAGCGTATAGCACCTCAGACCTTACTCCTTGATTAAGTGGTTTGCTTTTTGGAAACACCTGTTCCCAAAGCCAACTCAGATGTGAACAGACACGTAGGGCATTTGAAGGCTCCCATACACAACGTGACATTGTTACCTGACAGCTCTGTGTGCCCTTTTGCTATATGCACCATAAAAAGACAGTTGTATGTCATCCATGTGAAGTATTTTCCTGAGATAGGTATATGTGTGATGCGTGGTCCAGGAAAATCTAGGGAAGTAGCTAAAGCCAGGAGGAAAAAAAGTCTGAATTCCACGAAGAGACAAGCTCAACGTCAGCAGGAGCTGAGGTCTGGCATTTTTTGAAAGCTGAATTCCCAGTCAATAGGGCCCAACAACAACTATAATTATGTATGGTTCAAGAAACACCATTATAGATAGTTGCGGTTGACTTATTATTTAGTTGGTTTCAATGGGAGCAGGATTGTCGCCCGATTTGATACATTAATTCATAACTATTAAGGGCCAGACTTTCGGTTACACTCCAGCCTTCTTGCAGATTGGATATGAGCCATCACTTGCCAGCCCTGAGAGAGGGGAAGTCTTCACTAACCTAATGCCAGAAGAGCTGGCTCCTGTACCAGCTGCTTCACCACCTTCCCCCACCCATCCCAGCACAAAGATATGTCAAGAGAAGTAGTAGGTTCATGTCATGGGAGGTAAGGGGTGTGCTACACCAGTCCCCCACTGTCATAAGGTCCCTTAGGGACTCTATGATCAGTGGCATCATATAGAGCAGCCCCTAGCCTGCTCCAACTTGCTCTGGGCTGGTGCACAATCAATGAGCCATTATTGGCTCCCTGACATGCCCCTGCATTGAGCAGAGGTCAGAAGCAGGGGAGAATCAAGCCTTTTTAATTTCATATTTAAAAGGACTAATTATGGTTTCACTTCATGTCCAGGGATCTACAGTTGAATCACACATCATTCGGCTCTTTCATTTCCTGTAATAAAATGGTAAGTGCTCAAATAAAGAAGAAAGTTCAAAGACCCTTTCCTTTAAAGTAGGGGATGGGGGAGTGGAGAGAAAAAAGCCTTCTCTTTAGTTCTTCAGGCTCTGTAACAGGTCTGTATTGATCATTCATTGTCAACATCCTCAGTTCAATGGTTTCTGAAGTCTGTATTTTGATTATATTTAGTAACTTGCAGATTTTTTTTTTGCTGAACTGGCTGCAAGACCCCAATTCCACTGTATTATAAGCATACAGTATGGGTAGGAACAGTCGAAATACTTCTTTTTTTTAATGGCCTATAATCCTGCAATGGGGTTTGGCATCAGGATCATCTGAAGTTTCCTGAGTACAAGGTACAACTGTGATCTACATCTCAGAAAAAAGCTCAACCAATAAACATCAGAAACTCTCACCAATGAGCTAACTCTGCTTCCATTAATGTCAATGGGAGATTTATTGTAGACTTTAATGGGAGCAAATATTTACGGCGTTTGAAAATCCAGCCCTAGAGGTTTTAGCTTAAATTCAGGCTACTAAATCCACATTTGGGCACCTGTCAGCTCCCACTGAAATCATAATGTATCATTTCAAATAGGATAGACAGTGCCACCTTTTTTGCCCTGAGGGGCTTCCCCTCCTGCACAGCTCTCCCCTCCCCCAGTGATTAATTCCCCATGTCTCCATTAGGTATAAGAGCATTCCACAAGGACTAAAATAACGTGGAAGCCATTGGAGCCCTTCAAAACCTGGATTAATCTTCTTCAGGACAAGTTATATGGCTGTTTGTAACTGGCCAGTACATGAATTATTAGCAATCCTTATTTATACAGAATCTTCTCTGTGTCCCACAGGGCCCCATGGAATACCGGCACACTAGCAAGAGATTGGCAGCATGCACAAAGCAGTGAATAAAGAGAATGCTACAGCTGGGCTGCTTCATGTGCAGTCTCCTCTGATATCAGAAACTTTTTCTATTAGGAAAAAGAAGCCAGAAGCCTTCACCTACCAAAAAAGAATCTTTGATCTCCCCTTTTATGTTTTCTTCCCCAACAGGAGCCATGCCAGCATTACAGAAATAGCCATCTGCAAAACAAATTTGCAAGCTAGCCGTGAACACAGCTCGCCTTAGAAAAATAATAAACTTTCACATAAAGGCATGCATGTGGCATCAATTTTTGTGATGTTGCTCTCCCCCCACCCCCACCCCAAAAAAAAAAAAAGAAGCTTGTGTAGAAGATAGATGTCAAAGACATCAGTCCTACACACAACTGTAAATATTTGCCTTGAAAAAGCATGTGGTACATCCTGTAATTCTTGGCTGAGCCTGATAATCTGGTGGCAGCTTAATTGGTTGTTAGTGGACTAAACCAAAGAATGCGTTAAATAAATTAAATAAACATCTTGGGGCCTGATTTCTCAGAGGTGCTGAGCTGCTGCAGTCTTCGTTGGCTTCCATGCGAGTTTTGGGTGCTCAGTACTTCCGTAAATCAGAGCTTTGGCTGGCAATTAAAAGTTAAAGCATAGTTCAAACAAGGTTCCAGTCCCAGAATAAAATCCCCAAACCAAGATTTTCAAAAATGGGTGGCTAAAGTTAGGCTCCTAAACCCTTATTTATATTCCTGAATAATGGCTGGATTTTTCAAAACTGCTGAGCATTCAGCAGCTTCCAATCTGATTAGAGATGACTGTAGGGTAGGTTGGAAAACAATTCTGTTTTGAAAAAAAAAAAAAGACCCTGAGGCTTTAAAATTGATCTCATGCCAATTCAGAATGAGAGCTTTTGAATTTGTTTTTCCATGAAAAAAAATGTCATAGATTGTAAGGCCAGTAGGGGCCACATCTAATCTGACTTGCTATATAACACAGGCCCTAGAATTCCCGCAAAACAATTCTAGTTTGTACTAGAACATATCTTTTAGAAAAGGGTCCAATATTGCTTTTATTGCCAGTAATGGAGAATCTTCCACAAGCCTTGGTAAATTGTTCCAGTGGTTCATAACCCTCATTGCTAAAATTCACATCCTTTTTTCCTGATAGGTTGCAAGGATTTTTAGAACCCAGAAAGCTCCAAATCAGGAGCACAGACTTGAATTTACAGCTCTCATATCTCAGCTAGGTGCCCTCTCATTTTCTATACTGGACCTGGGGGGAAAAAAAATACAGTTTCTACAGAACCAACACACTTGTGCAAAACATTTTTTCCCCCAACCAGCTCTACATCAGAATAGATGCATAAAGGTGGAATTTATATTAAATGGGAAAGGTAGCAAATATATTTAAAACTGAGAAAAGGAATTTTTTTTTAATACAACACATACTTAACCTGCGGAACTCAGTACCACAACATAATATTGATGGCTAGCTGCCAACAGCAAGGATCAAAAAAAGATTAGGCATGTATCCGAAACATCCACAGTTGCAGTAGACAATGCACACACACAAAAAATAGAAGGAATATAAACTCTATGCCTGAAGGCATGAGCCAGCCACTAACAGATGTGGGTTAGAAACTTCTGCTATGGACAGGACGTTCCACTATTGGGTTGCTGGCACCTCCCCCGGACCCTTCTGACACTGACCAGTAACAGAGAAAGGACATTGGACTTGATAAACCAGAGGTTTGCTCCAGTATGGTAATTCCTATGTTCTGGGTCATTATGGTGTACTTGATATCTGGAAAAAAGGGTCTCAATTCAATTTCTTAAGATTAATAGTAAAGTGGGCTACACATTGAATAAAGCCCTTTGCTTTGGGTTACCCACTGTATTTTATTTATTTTTTTATTTTGAATTGGAGGCCAGAGCATGCTTTCCTGAGATTGCAATGCACAGTTAATTTTGTTTATTATGCAGGGGGGAAAAGAAAGCACAGTGCCCAACACAAGTGGTCTGGATCTTGACTGGGGACTCTGATTTTACTGTAATAAATAGCAATTCCTTTTTGAACATATGGGATTTGCCTCCTTATTCTTCAGAAAAAAAGGGGCCATCACATTAAGTACAAATTTAAGGGATTCAGTAGCAGCCCCTGCCTGTGCTGTTAACAAACTGTAGATGCAAATATTGTTCCCACTTCTTGGCTCCTGAGGAGAGACTTCCATTGATATGTTAATATCGTCTTTTCTCTTGTTTCCAAGACCTAAGAGCCTAGAAGTTCCAGTATTAGCTACAGTACTTGCATGAAATAAAAGTAACTTATCATTCCTATATAAAAACTCAACGTTTTCTATAAATGCTTTAATGGGAGAACAGGAGTACGAAATATTTTAAAATATGGGAGGTTACAAAGTTTCTCATAATCCTGTCTTTAGTTATTCCAGAAACATGTTCTTTATCGTGATGTTCATATCAATGTTATTAGTATGCTGACATTGATATTAACTATAAGCAGCACGCTTTTAAAATGTGGTCAGAAAAAACAGATATAATCTAAGCCAGGGAATGACTCATTATTTTCTGCATTGATACTTCAAACTGATTATTACGGTAAAAATAATCCACACAGAACAAGGAGGTTCTGTTATTTGTGTTTAAAGGTATTGTTGCATAGGATTTGCATATTGCATAGCAACAACAAACAGGTTGGACAGTAAGAGAGAACCAGTCCATACACACACACACACACACACACACACACACACACACACTGGAGTGTCTGCACTTTCAGGTAGACGAATTCAGAAGTACTGGATCTGCTTTTTTCAAAATTTCAAAACTAACGACAGCATAAAAGTGAACATTCCAGCAGCAATGTGGTCCAGTATACAGGGCACAGGCCTGGAGTGAGGAGGCCTGTATTCAATTCACAGGTCTGCGGCTCACTCACCTTGTGACCTTGAGCAAGTCAGGTAATCTGTGCTTCTGTTTCCCCATGTGTAAAATAGCTATAATTTTGTATAACTGCTCTAATAACGCTAACTGCCAATTTGTGCCTTTGAGGAACTGTCCCTCACTGAACGCAGGTTTCAGAGTAGCAGCCGTGTTAGTCTGTATCCGCAAAAAGAACAGGCGTACTTGTGGCACCTTAGAGACTAACAAATTTATTAGAGCATAAGCTTTCGTGGGCATTCGAAGAAGTGGGCTGTAGCCCACGAAAGCTTATGCTCTAATAAATTTGTTAGTCTCTAAGGTGCCACAAGTACTCCTGTTCTTTTCACTGAATGCAGTAAGCAGCTGACACAGTGGTGAAAAATGATGGAGGACACCAGGGCCTTCTTTAGACTAGGATGCCCACTTGTGCAGCTAAAAAAGTTGTAGACTCCATCAGCGGTGCTGGAACTAGAGGTGCTGGGGGTGCTGCTGCACCCCCTGGCTTGAAGGAGTAATAATAAACACCAAAATACATGGTTTCTATCATCAGCACCCCAACATAAAAATTGTTCCAGCACCCCTGGGCACCATTGGGAATTGTTACTCAAATTCCCTAGTGCAGACGGGCTCAATATGTCGGACAACTACTTTTGGAATCGTCCACTGAAAATGATCCAGTAAATGCTGGGTTATGGGAAGTTTCTCAGCACATGTTGTACAAGGCAATAGTATTAGCCCAACAAATTGTTATGCCGCCTATGGTACAATTGATCAGTGACCTTATATCCCAAGAACGCCCTAGGTAGGTCTTTGCACAATAGTATGTGTAAGGACCCCAAATGAGCCATCAGAATGCAATGAGCCAGTAACTCACTAAGCAGGAGATTTCTGAAGAGAACTTCACACAATATATACTATAATAGGTCTATCGTGTCTAGAATCTACATATTAACTCCTTAATTACACATTAAACTGATCCAGTGAATGCTATGCATGTTAAAACCTCCATTGGAGCCAGGACAAACTAATGAGGAAAGCTATATACAGAATTTTTAAAATTTGTAGAACCAGTGCTTCTTTTCTTTCTCTCTCTTTTCATATTACTTATTAGAGGTAAGAATGAAAAATATGTTTAAGTAACATTGGCCTTGTCTACAATACAGTGGGAAGTTTCTTGTTGGTTTAACTACAGTGGTATAGTTAAACTGGAAAAACCCTCTAAGTGTGGAGGCAGTTTTGCTGCTATAAAAATGTTCATAGTGGCATAAATTACACTAATATAAACATTTTTATACCAGCATAACCATGTTCACACTAGGCCTATACTGCTATACTATGTTTGTGTTTAAAAAAAAATAATAATACATCCCTAGGTGCAGGAGCGCTGCCAGCTTTTCTGCCGCCTTAGGCAGCGGAAGGTCCCGCCCCGAAATGCCGCCCTGCACAGAGGCGGCGGAAGGTCCCGCTGCCGAAATACCACCGCGGTCGCCTCCCCCCAAATTGTAGCGCCCTAGACAACCGCCTAGGTCGCCTAATGGGTTGCGCCGGCCCTGCCTAGGTGACTTGTAGCTATACTGGTAAAATTGCTAGGACCAGTCCACAGTCCTTGATGCTGCAGCATGCTTATGTGTCCTCTCCCAAACCGGCCACGTTCAGAGCTTGCATAAACACATACAATTCCATTGAGTTCACAGGCATTACACTGGCTTATGGCAGGTCTGAATATGGCCCATAGATTTAAAGGTGGGTTTGGCCTAACTGAACTGCTGAACCTGCAAAATTTGTAAGTGCAACTTTAGAGGCCAGATTGAGGCTGGCTGAAAAATCTGGCCTTTCCATAGGTCAAGGTCATTATGCTATAAATTTCTTGGACTTCAGTTGAGTTATATCACAGATGAATTTGACCCAATGGCTAGGATCATGCTTACATGTATCTGGGGGTCTCAATTACATTTGTTTTGTTTCAGAGTAGCAGCCATGTTAGTCTGTATCCGCAAAAAGAACAGGAGTATTTGTGGCACTTTAGAGACTATTTGTTAGTCTCTAAGGTGCCACAAGTACGCCTATTTGTTTTGTTTGTTCAAGGTGTCACATCTGGCTTCCAAACACTGAACAGTTTTCCTACTTTGTCTCAAAATACATTTATCCTCCTAACAGGGACTAGTGTTATCAAGGGGTGGCTTAAAGATACAATGGAACATATTATTGCATAAGAGATTGTTCTGGAGAATATGAATAAACATTTCTGAAGGGCCTGCTGTTCATGACACAGATTTGTATGAGCCCATACTTCTGAACATGCATGAACCTGACTTATCTGTGGACACAGGGAATGTTTTGCTTCCATGTCTCAGGCGTGAATGAAAATGCACGAACACTTTGCTTGAGTGCTTTAAATAATGTGGGCCTATGTGGTCAAAGTGTTACCCAGCACAATAGATCAAGTATCTTACAATTCCTGAACTGCACCCTGTCATACTGTTTTTACATGCAGTTAAGTTCTAAAATGAAGCAGTACGTTTTTGTGGGTTTTTTTGTTGGTTTTTTTTTGTGTGGTGTGCATGTCAGCAACTTTCATTTCACAGTTCTCACTTGTCATTTTGTAAAATTAACAGAAAACTGCATCAATTTTGCTCACCCCTGAAGTCTGCAGTTTCCATCAACAGAGGAAAGCATTTTCACAAATGCACTTCTTGCTCTATTTTAAAATGTCAAAGCGCTGATCTGAGAGAAGGGCACAGTGACCCTGAAACATCGGTGAGCAGAACTATGTTCCTATAACAAACTGCCAAAATAGTTTATAGACCTAGAATCCTCCAGGTAGTTCCCCAAATCCACAGACTGTTCTTGAGGGCCAATGTTTGCTTTGGGATACTCACATTAGCAGATGTGTATGAAAAATATATTCTATATGGTCAGCTAGCTCCCCAGTGACTGCACACCTGAAACGTGAGAACATTTTCACACCCTTGGGTCAGGTATAATTTCTACTTCTGCAATGGTACAATGTGGCTAAGTGAAGCAGGATACTAAGGCCATGTCTACACTAGCATTTATGTCGGCAAAACTTTTGTTGCTCGGGGGTGTGAAAAAACACACCCAACATACGTTTTGCTGGCATAAGTGGTCGTGTGCAAAGCACTACGTCAGCAGGAGATCGGTAGCTGGTTTTATTATGTCAATGGGAGAGCTCTCTCCCATCGACATAATGCGGCTACACGAGCGCTCTTACAGTGGCACAAGCTTGTAAGTGTAGACATGACCTAAATGTCTCCTCTTGTGGGTCTTATGTCAGACAGCTGGAAATAATATAGATCTGTGACTAAACAGATCGGTGGGTATGGAAGCATCTTGCTATTTAGCAGCAAAGCATTGACTAAAGATACTGTCTGCAACTATAACAAACTCAGTCTTCATAGGCTGAACATGACTGTCCCCTGATGTGGTTACAACAGAGTTAAAATCCTAGAGTAAATAGCACCTAGCTGTGTACCCAGAACCAGATTAAAATCCTACACAGTAAAATTACACCTACGAGCAGGATGTTGTTAAGGTCCTTTCTTCAATACAACCTTTAACTCTGGTGTATCAGAGGACATGTCTACACTTGCCATTTAAAGCGGGAAAAGTACCCTTTTTGCTCAAAAACCGTGGGAGCGTCTACACTTGCCAATGACTTTTTGCGGTGAAACGCAGAAGTTTCACCGCAAAAAGAAAACCACCTCCACAAGAGGTGTACAGCTCGTACCGGAGATGCTTTTGCGGTGATGTGCAAGTGAAGACATGTTCTTCCTGTTTACGCAGCTTTTAGCCTCCGCAGGATATGCCACAGCGCCGAGGTGACCACTCTGGCCAGCAGCTCTGCTGCTCTGACGCCAGGTAAACAGACATCCATCCCTCCTCCTGTAAAGCCCGGGGAACTTTGAAACTCCCCTTCCTGTTTTCTTGGCAAGTGCTCACTTATCATCTGGCCAGGTGACAATACCTGCTCCACTGCACAAACGATCCCCTGCTTGGAGCAATGCTGAGCTACTGGAGCTGATCAGTGTTTGGGGAGAGGAGACTGTGCAGGGACCCAGGATGCCACGCAATCATCCCCCCCCACACACACACACACTTCCCACAAGACCTATTGTCAAAATGAAGAGAGTTGCACTGTGCAATAGCTGCCCTCAGTAAGCTGCTCTCATCCATGATGGAAGTGCTGCAAATGTAAACACTCTCTGACGCCTGTGGAAGTAAGTGTGTACACAAACCAGTGCTTTTCTTTCACTGGTTCACTATCACCAGTGAAACTGACAGCGCAAAAACTCTGCAAGTGTAGACATAGCTAGAGTCAAGGGGCAATTCTATCGTAAACTGGCTCTCTGGGTAAAGCTGTAATGTAGATAGGGCCTTAATCCTTTATCAGAAATATGTATTACAAGTATTTAAAGGGAGAATCAGGGTAAAGTATTAGGTCATCTTAAGAGACCACATCTCCCCCATTCCCCGCCATGTCAGTCAAGATTTAGAGAGGTGTTCTTGATGTCCATTCCAAGAGCTCTGGCAGGGCATTATCGATTAGCTTGTCTGTGGAACCCGCTCTTTTCAGTTGTTCACTACAGCCTGAGTTTGTTGCTCACCTAATAGTTCACCTTAATTAATTACCCTCCTTACAGTTGGTATGGCAACACCCATTTTTTCATGTTCTCTGTGTATGTATATTTTCCTACTGTATCTTCCGCTGCATGCATCTGATGAAGTGGGTTTTAGCCCATGAAAGCTTATGCTCAAATAAATTTGTTAGTCTCTAAGGTGCCACAAGCACTCCTGTTCTTTTTGCTGATACAGACTAACACAGCTACCACTCTGAAACTTGTCTAGATTAGTAAAATTGGCACTGAAATTACATTACATTGACACAGTTTCACTAATGCAAAGCCCTAATGTAGACACAACACAACAGAGTAAACCCTGTTTTGCACTTGTGCAGTTTATCTGCATTTAGGGTCTATATCAGTGTAATGACATCAACGTAGTTCAGGGTTTCCTAATCTGAATCTCCCATGTTTGTTCTGGTCTTTTAATATATCACCCCGTTGCAGCAGGGCAGGAGTTTGCTGTTTAACTTTGGAGTCATCCATTTGTGTGGCCAATCTTCGTTGGGGGTTTGTGTGTGTGTGTTTAAAATGAACATGTAATGTCCCCGTGCCAAAGGAATGGGTACCCTACAAGTATATTATGATTTTTTTCCTCGTTATCTTTTGTTTCCATTTTGTGTTTTAAAAATCCTTACAAATAAAACCCAAGTTAGTGTTTCCTTCTTAATCCAAACCCTTGCAAATCTATGATTATAGACCAACTGGATTCCTGAGTACATTGTAGAGGATTAGCTTTGTTTTGTTTTTTTGGGAGGTTTATTGCAAACTCATTCTAAGCTGTGGTCACTTTATAGGATCTGCTAAATACACAGTGCTCAAGTTCATTGTTTCAGCAGAGTGCTAAAGGGTTTGCCTGATGTAATTAACATATTGGTTGGAAAACAGAAAATTAACCATTTGAAGACTTTCATGCTGAAAACTACTCTGCCTGCTCAGGAAGGAGAGTTGTTGGGGTGGGGAACGTAGTTATGGTCTTCATTAAAGTGTGGACAGCAGCATCTTTTTAATTGTTTCTATTATTGTTTGATTAACACCATTATTGCCCTGGAAACACTGTGGTGGAGAATTCTGATTCAAGTCTCCTGATCAGATATATCCCCTTTATCATCTGCCCTTGGTCAGGTCAGATGTGATAGGTAGAGCCCTTCTGGACAAAGCAACAAAACAAGACATTTTGAGAATCATTAGCTTTGTATTTGGATAGAAAATGGCCAAGATATTTAATATGTTACTTTGCATGTGTGGCAAGTTTTTTCCATGAGGATTTTTTACTACATGTGATAATTAACATTTTAAAGTCTGAGGAACAAATTTTGCTCTCAGTAACACCAGAATAAATCTGGAGTGACTCCACTGTAAACTCTTCATGCTGGGGATTGTTTTTCCAATCTTGATTTGAGGAACTGGGCCAAAGTCCCCAAGGTAGTTAGGCACTAAACTTCCATTGATTTTAATGGGAGTTTAGTACCTAAATTCCTTGAGGATCTGGGCCAGTGTGTTCAACTAATAAATAATAATGGTGGAATTGAATTTGACCATATGTATTTAGATGGAAAAAATGTATAGAAACATTTATTAAATAACTGACTTGATGAACTTGTTTGGTCTCTTATAAAAAAGGAACATCTGAAAGTGACATTTTTCAGCTGAGTTGAAGCATGGCTTCCCTGATTGTGGGAATACTTTGTGGATTAAAATTTCAGTAACTGAACCTTATTTTATCTGATTTACACTCACATTGTAGCAGCTAAAGGGTTGACTACCCAGATTTGTGCCTGCAATTGAATTACAGGTGTAAAATGTGAACAAAATGGAGGTCAGTCACCCTTCTGAAAATGTACTCCTTTATTTCACTTTTAAATCGCTCAAGGTATGGCAAGAGGGTTGTAGGAAATTCAAGATTTTCCTATGGGGCAGGTGACTAAAGCAGACTTACACACCTAGTATGCATTGACATGATTAATCATAATAGGCCAGATTCTGATCTCATTTACACTGGTGTCAGCCTAGAGTCACTTCAGATTTACATTCATGTAACTGAGACAAGGCTGGTCCCTGTGAGTCCAGAAAAGGTGTTAAAAAAGACCCTCTCATGACTCACTAACTCTGTTTATATAATAACTCAAAGTCACAGTCTACTGAAACAATAATCCACGTCTGGTGTTGAGACAACATGTAATTTTCAGTGTGCTTGAAACAATGCATTCCCTTTCACTCTTTTGGTAAATATTCATATCTGTAGAATAGGTGTATTGAAAAAATCTAAACAAACTGTGCATAAAAGAGTTAGAGGTTTATTTCTCATTCCGCATACATAGTTCATTCACCTATCTGATATTAAAAGCCAGGACCACTAAGAAACTGTCTGAGATACTTTGTCTTTTTAATGCATCATGGGATATTCATTGTACTGAAACAGCATTAGCAATAGCCACCATTTTGCAGCAATTCTAGTGTTGAAACGAAATGGTGCCTGCTCATCGTTCACTCCCCAGCTGTCTTTTGCCTTTGCCACTCCTCCTCCAATGAAACCTTTCACTTACAGGCCTTTTAAAAAGATGAAGAAGGAGAAAGAAAAGCACTGGCTAATGCAAACTTCTATAAGTTAAAACCAAAGAGACAGGCCTGATTACAATAGGGCCATTTTTTCACAAAAATCTATACATCTATTTAAAGACAATCTAATCTCAAAAAGCCCGTACTACCGATCATATTTCTCTAAATCATGGACATTAAGGAAAGAGGATCTTAGCATTTAATGGTGAGTCTTGCTTTAATATATGAGCAGCTCCTAACTGATTTCAATGCAATTTGACACTAGTGCAGTACAAGAGTGAGAGGGGGAGAAAAGAAAGAAGCTATATAGCTTAAAGCTAGTGAAGTATATGTTTATTTATAATAGGAGTAGTTATTTTTTTGTTGTGAGAAGATTAAATAAGTATTTTGCTGGACGAGTGATTGCCAAAAAATGGTCACTACTGTTGTTTTGCAAAAGATTACACTTCTGCAGTGTCTTAGATATCACGGTAACATTAACTAGGCAAAAGGTGAAATTATAGAGGCTTTATTGATGACCACTGTATAAGTCCTACTAAAAAGGTCATTTAAAAAAATCAAAATAGACATTTTTATAAACACACAAAAACTAATAAAATAGTTGTAGGGGCCGCTTTTTATGTGTCAGGGAAATAAAAGATACACAATTTAAATATGTTCCTGTATCTGAACCTTTTCATCTATTTATGGATTAATGCAAGGGTAGGCAACCTATGGCACGGGTGCCGAAGGCAGCATGCGAGCTGATTTTCAGTGGCACTCACACTGCCAGGGTCCTGGCCACCGGTCTGGGGGGCTCTGCATTTTAATTTAATTTTAAATGAAGCTTCTTAAACATTTTAAAACCCTTATTTACTTTACATACAACAATAGTTTAGTCATATATTATAGACTTATAGAAAGAGACCATCTAAAAATGTTAAAATGTATTACTGGTACGTGAAACCTTAAATGAGAGTGAATAAATGAAGACGCGGCACACCACTTCTGAAAGGTTGCCGACCCCTGGATTAATGTATGTAAAGTGCTTAGAGATAAGCCAAGTTTATAATAGAAACTTTTGCTAGTATAGTAATGTCAATAAAATAAAATAAAATAAAATAAAGTCATACTCCTAGCCAGCATCATTTTATGCCAGCAAAAGCCCTGAAGGTAGATGTGGTTATCCTGACATTCAAGTGTTTTAGCTGGAATAGTAATTTCATTTGGGGTAGTGATATAAGCTATACCACTTGCTGAACCTCTGCTGAACCTCTGCTAGGAGGTTTGGTCAGTGTAGCTACACTGGCATATCTCTAATGTGTGTGGGAAACCTGTTCTATTGTAGGCCTGGCCTTGAGATGTTATCTAGAGGCTCATTTTGTGGCCTCCTGTAAGGGAAGCACACTGATGGGCAGACCCAGAACCCAGTTGTGACTCAGAGAATCACAACTGGGTTCCTAGGTCTGCTCCTTGCTCTGGTGTGGGGGCCAGGAGTGGCGTAACTTTTACTAGCCCTATGCTAAGGCCTGATGCAAAATTTACTCCTCTGCTGTGCCAGCGCAGCTATGCTGGTCAGTGCATAGATAGGAGGGAACTGAGACCCCACCACCCTTGTCTGCCCACTCCTTCCATGCGTGCAAGAGAGGGAGTAGGCCCTGTGAAAAATATTCTTCCCTGATCTGGCACCTGTGATGTACATAACCTGCCCTATGTCCCCTACTCTCTTGAGCAGGCAGATAAGGCAGCTCACAACTGACCCCCAAAATGCTAAGTAATACCAATTATTATTCAAAAACTTGAAGTATATGAGAGTCCATGGTCATTTCTGACTCCATTAGAAGATTTTTAATGTGATTCGTGCCTGCCTAATGCTATAAGAATAATACAAACATCACGGTATTTTGCAGCAGTAGATCCCAAAGGCTCAGATTCTCAAAGATGGTCAGGCACCTAAATCCCATTGATTTCAAATACCTTTTGAAGATCTGGGACAAAGCACTTTTACCAAGAAGGTCAATATCATTGTTCCCATTTTAGACAGGGGGAAACTGAGAGACAAAGGGACTTGCTGAAAATCACCCAGAAGGCCTGTGGCAGAGCCAGGAATAGGACCCAGGTCTCCTGAGTCTTAGCCCAGTGCTCTGTCAGTTAGGCAGCACTGCCTCCCATACACTGCTAGACTTGTGTGTAAGTTACAGAAGCATGTTGGAGCCCTACTGCAACTGGGGATGGGATCTTGAGCATGATTCTAGCCAGCGTTGTTCCCTGCTCCTTTGGAACGCTCTGTGCTGTACAGCCCAAGGCTTCCCGGAGGCACACTGTGGATGCATGAGCCTGGTTGTGAAAGTGATTTGTCTAAACCGTATTACCACAATAGTTCTCAAAACCAATGTCATCTTCTATTAATACTGGCAGTTTCATGCTTCTCTTTCCCCTTTCCCCCCCCCCCCTCCCCCCAAACTTTTTTTCTCGCTTTAAGCAAAATTGGGGCTGGAGCCGGAGCACAGTAACTTTTACACAGCGATGGACTTAAAACTTTAACCGCAGTAACAACAAGGTGTTACAATTTCTTAGATCTCATGAAAAATGTTCTTCCTTCCCTTTCTTTGAGCATAACCAGACTTGTCACTGCTTAATAAAAATGAAATGTCATCAGAATGGAGCAGCTTTGCTTCCAGGATACCTAATAGGCTCTGTCTATTCTTTTAATCATTTAAGTATGATTTGCATCAATGTTTACAGCTGCCGAACATTTACAGTTACACAGCTATTATGTCTTCTATCAGCTGAATGAACTGCTGTTTACCACTGTACAGGCTAGCAGAGAGAATGATAGATATTACACATCCGAAAGCTTATGCTGAAATAAATGTGTTAGTCTCTAAGGTGCCACAAGTACTCCTGTTCTTTTTGCGGATACAAACTAACACGGCTGCTACTTTGTAAGATGTTACACAACAGCCCTTCCAATGGAGATCAGTTCCTTCAAGGACAGAAATACATTGAGCCAGGTTGGGCAACCTCATCTGCATGATTTTTTAAATTTATTATTAATTATTATTATTATTAAAGGGTGAAATTCTCTCTAGTGAAGAGGGCTAAGTGCTATACAGACATATTTCACACCACCTCAATATCCCAGAGAGGGATTCCAGCATGCCAGCTCCAAATAGGCCTATGACAGAAAAGTCCTTATGGTATCCATTGTCTGGAAACTGACAGTGAGGGATAAGGAAGGGCTGTCTTTGGGCAGAGACCTTCTTTTGTTCTGTGTTGTACAGGGTCCTGGTCCATTACTGGGACTCCAAGACATTACAGTAATAGTGCCATAATTTATATTCTATGGGATGGAATGGCAACAGAGGAGGGTATCCCATTCAGCACCATGCTCTGCCAATATATGTCCTACAGTCCTTACTCTGTCCTCAGTCTGGGAAGTCTCCTACTGATGCCAGGTGAGTTTTTTTCTGAATAAGGAATGCAGTACTAGGCCTTTAGAAAATCCATGTTCTTCTAGAGCAGGGGTGGGCAACGTTCGGCACGCGGCTCGCCAGGGTAAGCACCCTGGCAGGCTGGGCCAGTTTTATTTACCTGCTGACGCGGCAGGTTCGGCCGATCGCGGCCCCCACTGGCCACGGTTTGCCATCCCGCGCCAATGGGGGCGGTGAGAAGCAGCGCGGGCGAGCGATGTGCTGGCCGCGGCTTCTCGCCACCCCCATTGGCCCAGGACGGTGAACCGCGGCCAGTGGGGGGCCGCGATCAGCCGAACCTGC